>NC_057808.1:44751138-44891138 GCF_018294505.1 Triticum aestivum
TGATGGGATCTAGGGCTGGCCGCCTCCTCTTGGGGGTGGAAACCCTAAGGGGGGCGCAGCCCCCTTCCCCCCTATATATACTTGAGGTTTGGGCTGCCATACACACACGAGAAAGTCTCCTTTTGGTGCTGCCCTACACCTCTCCCTCCTCCTCCTCTCCCGCGGTGCTTGGCGAAGCCCTGCGGGATTGCCACGCTCCTCCACCACCACCATGCCGTCGTGTTGCTGCTGGATGGAGTCTTTCCCAACCTCTCCCTCTCTCCTTGCTGGATCAAGGCGTGGGAGACGTCACCGGGCTGCACGTGTGTTGAACGCGGAGGCACCGTACTTTCGGTGCTTAGATCGGAATCAACCGCGATCTGAATCGCTACGAGTACGACTCCCTCATCCGCGTTCTTGCAACGCTTCCGCATCGCGATCTACAAGGGTATGTAGATGCACTCCCCTTCCCTTCGTTGCTAGTAAACTCCATAGATTGATCTTGGTGATGCGTAGAAAATTTTGAATTTCTTCTACGTTCCCCAACAGATAACACCCCTAGTCCTGCTCTGCGGGGTCTCCGCATGATCACTAGATCAACACAAGTAGCTACAAGTGCTCCTTGAGATGTTTGGCTAGGGGAAGAAGAAGGGCAAGGCTAGCTCTCCTTTTCTTTCTATGTGGTGTGTAAAACTCTATGAGATCAACCCTTTGCATGGGTGTCCTGGGGGATTTATATAGGCCTACCCCCTAGGGGTACAATGGTAATCCGGCTGGGCGCGGGTCCCAGCTGTCAGTGTCTGCGCTCGCCGGCTTCTCTGTCGGCCGTAGGGGCCCGCCGACTGGTGGGTCCCGCCGGCTGCCGGCCTCTTGGCCGACAGGCCGGCCCCACCGCCTGGGGGCCTTGTCGGCGGCTGGTTACTGTTGCCTCGCCCCTGATGACGAGGGCTTTGTCGAGGTAAGCGTGGCTACAGTGCCGCCGCCTTGAGGGCTCTCACTGTAGCCTCACCTCGTCTTGTCTCCTTAATGATGCACATGTTTCGAGGGAGGGAGGTAGCCGGCTATTGGGAGCCGGCTACGCCCCAGGCCGACTAGGGGAGGCCGGGCCGCCTTCGAGCGTCTCTCTGGCTAAAGGGGCCCGCCGCACGCGGGCCGTACTGGCGCCTGTTGTGGGTGACGTCGGGGTCAACATGGCTACAGTGCCGCGCCGGACGGGGGATGGCTAACCCGTACGGCGCCCTGTGGCCATGCATGCTCCGGGATTCGGGGGTGGTAGGCTGTACTGCGGCCACGCCCCGTCTTATCACCGTTATGTGGGTGCAGTCTTGGTGGGTGCGGTCTTGGCGGGTGCAGTCTTGGCCGGCTTCTGGGGGTCGGCCATCTTCATGGCCGGCTTCTGGGAGTCGGCCATCTCGTAGCTTTCTTCGAGAAGGTTTTTTAGGCCGAGTCGCCTTTCGGTAGTCGGCCCTGGGGATAGCCGGCCAGGGAAGGCGGCCCCATGCTCTGGATGCTTGAAGGCTCGATTGGCCTGATAAATTTTTGAAGAACCAGGGGGAGTCGGTTAGGCTACCCATGGCCATTTACTCCGACAAAAAAAAGTGCATTCAAATGACTTTCTGGATATCGTCACACAAATACTGGCAACTCACATACAAAATCCTGGCAAGTAAACCCAAAAAAATAGGCAAATCACCTTCTAATGTGCGCCTAAAAAAATAACAAAAACAACAATCATCTGAGGGATGTGTTGTTGCTGTTAACATACCCGGATCATCATTGGCAAAACTGACGCATGTGTTGTCGTTAAACAGCAAATCTAGATGACTTTTTGGATATCATCATACAGATATTGTCAAACTCACATACAAAAATTCAGGCACAACCCAGAAAAAAACGCCTTCTGATGCACACCGAAAAAATAACAAAAAATACATCACTACAGATGCAGCAACATATCCAGATGCCTAGATCATAGGTCACATATTTGAGAAGGCTGCAGAAACTAAAAACATGAACGAAAAAGCAGTTTCGAATTGAAAAACTGATTTTTTTTGTCCAAAAGGACCCCCTAGCAAAATGAATTGGCAAAAAGGACCACTCGTCGAAAACATTGATAAAAAGGACCCCCTCGGCCATGGTGGCAGGCGCAGCAGGCGACACGTGTCACCTGCCGCGACGCTAGGAGGCGGCCGGCCCTGCCGCCACGCCTGCAGGGGGCGACCAGGCTAAAACGTGAATCGCACAGTATCCCGAGCTGGGACGGAACGGGCGAGGCCAGGTGGGCCATGCCGCCACCGTGCGAGGCGGCCTCCATTGCCGCTGTCGCTCGCAGGCCGACAGGCCGTGCTGCTCGTGGGCCCAGCCTGTGGGCCATGCTGCCACCACAGCAGGCGGCATCCCTCTGTTGCTGCACGTGCGACAACGACGCAGACGGCGCTGATTCCCGTGCTGACGGCGCTGATTCTCGTGCCAACGGCGCTGATTCTCGTGCCAACGGCGCTGATTTTCACGGGCGGGAATCTGTGCATATTCGACTGCTTGTGCCGACACTCAGCGGTGCCGGTTGGTTTTGCTTTAGCGGACGCGGCCGCATCAATCAGTCAGCACTGTTTTGGATCACGCGTATTTCCCGCCTAAAATTTTGTCTGTTCGCGCCTATTTTTTCGCCATCATTTGTCGTCTGAGCCTATAAAAGGAGACACCGAGGCTCTCATCATCCTCATCCAGCCATCCTTGAAATCGCCACTGCGCAAAGTGTGTAACACATTTTTTTCAGTCGGTATGAGTTTGCCTTGCTCGGATCAAAGCATTAGGTCAAGGAAAATGAAGAATGCAAGTTTGCCTCCGGGGGTGGCAGTCCTGCGGTGTTGGTGTGGCGATCTTTGCAAGGTGAATGAGGTGACGGATTTTTCACATTGGTTGGGCATGAAGTTTTTCATGTGCGCCAATTATGAGGAAGATCCACCCGTGTATAGTTTTAGAATAAATTAGTGGCATTTTCTTTCCCTCCACTAATTATCGAACATCGTGCAACAACAACAAAATGAAATTAAGATAGAACATAATGCCGTACAATAAGAGAGTACAAACTAATAATGCAAGTACATCTGAATTAAACGGTAGAACTGGAATACAGCTTAAAAACTACATGAAGGCATCATCGTCATCCTCCGTCGATGCAGAACTCTTGCCCTTCGAGGATGCAGAACTCTTACCCTTGGACGATGCAGAACTCTTGCCCTTCGAGGATGCAGTACTCTTGCCCTTGGACGATGCAGAACTCTTGCCCTTTGACGATGCAGAACCCGAAAGCGGCGGCATGAAGATATCTTCTTCGTCCTCGCTCTCCTCAGTCCATAAAAATGGATGCTTTTCTGCAGTCCTTCTGAAAGTTTCACTCTTCGGCTCCACTACCTTCTTCCACCTTGCATGCAACCTAAGAAGTTCTTTACGTACCTCCTCATAGGTCCTTTCAGGCCAGCCACCCAGACCTACGTAATTCGTGAGCCAACTCATTCATTATGGTGTCACTACCGGTGAGTTCGTCCCATGGAACTATCCTATTGTCCATCCTGAAATCGGTAGCTAGCCTCAGAAGAGTCCTCCTCATCCCAGGGTGAAAACTACGGTCGAAAGGATAATGGGACATCTCGACTACACTACACTCGAATGCTTATCCACCTCCGTCTGAAGGGGGTTTTATAGGTAGAGAGGAGAAAATGGCGGGAGAGAACGACTGCGGTATGGCGGGAACATATGGCGGGAAGGGGTTGGCAGGAAACGGGTGGCGGGAAGATATGGCGGGAAGGGGGTGGCGGGAAGATATGGCGGGAAGGGGTTGGCGGGAAACGGGTGGCGGGAACATATGGAGGGAAAGCGTTGGCGGGAAAATATTGAGGGGAAAGGGTTGCGCGAAAATATATGAACGGAGTCCAAATAGTTCGAATAAATATCTGTCACCAGTAATATATGAACGGAGTCAACCTATTATCACACGAACATCAATATTACACACGGATTTTTCTTTCTGCTATCAAAAGTATGAAAATAGCACTTGCATGTATGTGGTCATCACCTCAAAAGGGACAGCGAAGATGGAAACACAATTTCTTCAATCACGTCATCTCCTCCTTGTTTGCTACTAAGATGAATTATTTTACCTAATTACATACATCATTAAGTACATTAGCACCTAATCTTAACATATAAAATTTAGATTATTGCGACACAACAAAGTAGACCTACGGTTTCCTAACCATAGACTTATTAATAAACATACCACATGAAATAACATACCACATGCAACGAACAATTACAGTGCAATTTTTTCTTAATTACCGTATTGAGAGCTTCTCGCATATCAATACTAATGGACGCAGCTAACATTGATACAACATCGTCAACCTACTCTCCTCAAAAAAATAGTATAAATGTTGTATCTGTCGTCTGAAATTTTTCCTAACCTCTAAGCACTAACATCGCATAGCTAATGACGAGCTAAATGACTAACTAATTACCACCGTGCATGCACAAAAAAATCCATGTATTGCAAAGCTCATACTTTAATCTTCAACTTCGTAGTTCACTTCGCTACGCAAATCCTACTCCTGAAGCTCTAAATGACTCCAAATGACTCCTCCAAGTGCTGAAATAATGCCTAAAACAACAGACAATACACACTTAGGAACTAATCAAACAGAACAAAAACATCATGCATGCGAACGAAACCAACAAAAATGGATAGATCTTACCTTAATCTATCTTTTCTTCAACTTCACCATCTTCGAAATCCAACTCTAAATCGGCCAAAATCACGAGTGAAAGTGGCTACCAAGTTTTTCTTTATGTGTATCTTGTAGACTTAGAGAGAGCAGAGAGGCAGAGAAGGCAACCAGAGATATTCGAGAGAGAGTGTATGCGCACGGAGCCGCGGATGTGCGTTTAAAAAGAAGAGGAGCACTGTATTGTCAGCGGAACGAGCCAGAACTCATCTATAGCGGCCTCGGATTCCAGCATCGCGGTGTCTCATCACACGCAGCAACAATAACGCTCTCGAGTGTGCGGCAGGAAAACACGCGTAGAAATCAGCACGCCTGAGTGCTGTCGCTTCGGCTGCAGCAATAGACGGAAGCGGGAATCACACACTGCTTTAATCAGTGTCGTCTACGTAGGAATTAGTACTACAAAGTGTAGGCGGGAATCCGATTCCAGATCATCGAAACTTGTGGCAGAAAGAAAAACAAGGAATCGTGGGAATCAACGCGTGGGAATCAGCGCCTTCTGGTAACTGTGGAGCGTGGGAAAAAGAGTACCCGCCTGGTGTGGTGGTGGCATGGCCCACCTGCTGGGCCCGCGCGCAGCAGGCCGTGTCAGCCAGGGAGCGGCAGGGCCAGCTCCGGCCGCCTCGCCCGGTGGCGGTAGGGCCCACAGCGCCTCGACCGTTTCGTCCCAGCCACGCACCATGGGAGAAAACGTTATACCCTCGCCGGCCGCCTCCTGCCGTGGCGGCAAGTGCCACGTGTCCCTTGCCGCGCCTGCCGCCACCGCTGAGGGGGTCTTTTTGTCAAATTGATCCATATGTAGTCCTTTTTGTCAATTCATCTGGTTAGGTGGTCCTTTTGGACAAAAAATCTGAAAAACTGGCAACTACCATACAACCTACAGGCAAAAAAGGCCTGTAAATCTTGGCAACTCAACCTTAGTTGGGGGGAAACTATGCAACGGGGTATCTTCAACCTCTCATACATCGGCCTCGCCGTCATCTCTCTCGCACGCAGAAGATGCTGCATCCCCAGATCCCCAACCCTAACCGCATCACGAACTGAAAAAACGACGACCCAGAACGCCTTGCCGCATCACACACTTATGAGGGGAGATATCAACGACGAGCGCATCTAGAAAATCCTACCGCATATATGAGCAAGCAAATCGAGAAACCGGGGCGTGCTTACCGCGTCACGAACTGGGCAGTCGAGCGGCGGTTGCTGAAGGTCGTGTCGCCGCTACAGTGAATCCACCACCGCGCGTCCCTCGCCTTCTCTTCCCTCCACAGCTCACCACGTCGTCGATGGCAGCCGCTGCGTCCGCAACCTGCAGCCGCAGATGCTGCCCTCCGGCGCCTCCCTCGCCTCCTCCTACCTCAAAAACTGCCCCGCCGCGAATTCGCAACGGAGAATCACATCGAATCGTGCCGGCGAGAGGTGGATTGGTTGGGAGAAATCGGCGAGAGAGGAGGAGAGAAACGACAACGAGAGATGGGGATTTCCGCCCTGGAGAGGGGAGAGTTCAGGCAGTTTTTGAAATGCGAGCCGTTTGGCGTGGGTTGGGGGAGGGGTGCGGCGGAGTGGGCTTAGTGGTGGGACCCATCGACCGGGACGACAGGGAGACACCTGGCGGCGGTTCGGACCAGGGAGCACCTGGACGTGAGCGCGAGCGCGCGATTTAGATCCGACGGCTCGCCATGGTGTGTGCCGCGACGTCTAAACAGCAAAGCTTTGCTTTTAAGAATTCAGGTTTATTTAATAATGGTCGCTGGGTTTTTCAAGAAAAGAAGGGGAAAAAACCCAGCGTAGTGGGCTGGCCAAGCAAAGGAGCGCTGGTGAAAAATCTTGGGACGGAGCCGTGGTTGGGCGTCCAGTATCTTGGCCACTCTGGGCCCATCTTGACCTGACTCCGCCGGCGGTGAGAGAGGAGAGGATGGAGCGGCGGCGCAAGCCTCTTCCGCGCCGGCCGCCGTACTGCGCTCCTTTTACGTCAGGTCGTCCACCAGCCAAGAAGAGGAAGAGATTGGGCTCCGAGGGAGAGATTGAACCTTGGGCCGGGGCGGCAGGAGTCGACCGGATCAGCGCCCTCCCCGACGAACTCCTCGGCGAGATCATCTCCCTCCTCCCCATCAAGGACGGCGCCCGCACCCAGATCCTCGCGTCCCGGTGGCGCCACCTCTGGCTCTCCGCCCCTCTCAACCTCGACTGCCGTGGCTTCGCCACCGCCACCGATCTCGCGGTCGTCAGATACCGCAGGGTCTACAACAACGTCCCCTCTGCTGTAGCGCGCATTCTTGACCGCCACCAAGGCCCCGGCCGCCGCCTCCGTGTCAAGGGGTACCGTCTCCCCGTCGCCGCCGCCACCGCCCTGAATTGGTGGATCGTGGCCCCCGCCCTCGCCGCCGCCGCCGCCGCCGCCCTGGATTGCTGGCTCGTGGCCCCTGCCCTCGACGGCCTCCAGGTGCTCGAGTGCTGGGTTTCTTCCAAGCATTCTAAACCGCTTGGGCCGCTGCCGGTGTCCGCCTACCGCTTCTCGCCCACCCTCCGCATCGCCACCTTTGGTGGCTGCCGCCTCCCCGACGACGACATCGCCCAAGGGCTTCACTTCCCCAACCTCAAGCACTTGTCACTTGAATCCGTCTCCACCTCGGAGCACTCTCTGCACAGCCTCATCGCCGGTTGCCCCGCTCTGGAATGCTTGATGATTCACACAATCTTCGGCTTCCGTCGCCTTCGGATCAATTCCCTCACTCTTACGTTCATATGTGTGCAAGATCAACTTCAGAACTGCAAGGAATTCAGTCAGCTCCAGTTTGAGGAACTCGTCATCCAGAATGCGCCTTGTCTTGAAAAGTTGATCCCTCTCTACTTTGAGTGTGGTCTGCAGGTGTCGGTAATCTCCGCGCCTAGACTTCACACCTTGGGCTTCCTTACTGATTGGGGCGACCATTCTACCAAACTAGTGTTTGGCTCCACAGTTATTCAGGTGATTAACCTTCCAACTGCTGTATATACTTCTTGCCTTATATATGGGATGTCTAACTAGTTAACCCGTGTTTCTCATCTGCACTTGTATAAGGCCTGATTTTGTCTCCCATGCTCCATTTAGGGATTGCGCGCCGATAGCCTGACAACGGCGGTGCGCACTGTCAAGATTTTAGCTGTCAATGTCCATACTCTTAGTTTGGATAATGTTCTTGACATGATAAGATTCTTTCCATGCCTGGAGGAGCTGCTTGTGAAGGTGGCTGTTTCTTCCTTGAAAATTCCTAGCGTCGTTCAGCTGAGCTTTCGATATACTCACTGTTCTAAAGCGGTGAAAAATTTTATGTCTTTCTTTTCAGTCATGGAGTTCGGGTGAGAACAATTTGTGGCATCGTAAACACCGGGATCTTCTCACATGTCTTGACATCCGTCTCAGGACAGTAGTGTTGGAAACGTATCTGGGCAGCTGGTCACAGGTTAACTTCGCCAAATTCTTTGTGCTGAACGCCAGAGTGCTGGAGTCAATGACGTTTCATGTTGAGGCCAGCTTGTACGACGAGGAGTTCTTGGCAGAACAGTGTACGAAGCTTCAGCTAGGGAACAAGGCTTCAAGAGATGCTCAGTTTCATTTTACAACTGGTACTTCTCTTGAAGGTGTTTGGGAGACCAAGCATCTCAGTGATCTTAACTTGGATGACCCCTTCCTGTGTAGCTGTTGAAATGGGTTTGGTCAGTCAGGAATTATCTTTGCCTATCTCATTTTTGTTCTGTTCAGACTTGCTTAGTGCCCTTGATTGTAGTATGTGTATATGTACAATCTTGTGTCATTTGTTTTGACGTACACTTGATGGTATATGCACAATCTCACTGAAAAGTTTTGGATTCTTCAACAATGTTGCTACAGTATAAGACGGCGGCTTGTCGAGATCCATCTTTTAATCTTCCATTGGAACATCTGTTCAATGACTCTGCATGCAGTGTCATTCTTCAGTGGTAATTGAAGGGTGGGTATTAATTCTGGAATGTCTTATGAATACCATTGAAGTGAAGGAAAAGGAAACAACTTAACTCTTGTGATTTAAATGATTTTTTTACTGTCTGGACCATACATCGCATCAGTGTATTGGTTACTTATATTTATCTAGCTTCTGGAGGATTTATGAGTTCGCCCTACTTGTTATAGCTTGGCCTCGTACAATGGAAGTAAATGCGAATCGTTCTGTTTATCGATGCAACTGCATTTTGATTATTTATTAAACTACTACTGCATCTAAATTAACAAGTGCAATTGTATCGAGGTTTTGACAGGTGCGGTTGTGTTGAAATTTTGAATTGGAATATATCAGATGGTTTTTGTGTCTGGGTGTTCTGTGCACTGTCTTGTGCAGTTAAGAGACATCACACACAAATAATCTTACTATTGTTTTGTGCTGTCCTATTATACTTTTTTTCCGAGAATGATTGTCTTTTGCTCTATGTGGCCTTTCTTTTGTCCTATTATACTTGTGAGGAGAAATACTTTTTTTTGTCTTTTGCTTTATGTCGCCTTTGATCTTATTCAAGTAATCCTCTGAATCTTTTATTTGCTGTTGCCACTCGATTCTTGTCTGTTTCTTTGCAAAACTGTTCTGTGAACAGTGACTCAGCAACGTAGAGTACCACATTAATTTGCAACGAGGTGAGTCACACATAGCCGTTACCATATAAATTATCGGTCCTATATTATTCATGCTCCTGGATTCAGTCATATATGTATTTTCTTGGCCTTGATGATTCAATAATTTTTATGATGCTTTACTTCATGGCCGCCGCAAGTTTGCATCGCTGATTGCTAAGTTAGCTACCACACATTATATGATCTCAAGCATTTGTCTTATGTCGCCTCAAATTTTGTTTCACATTGTTCTCTGAGTCATTGTTTTGCACTTCTGCTATTGCCACCGAGTCCTCTGATTTAATGCCAATGCAGCTTCTCAGGTATCTGAGAACTGCCTGCTACATCTAAATAATATCCATACCTTGGTTGCTCCCTCTCAGAATTCGAAAAGTACCCAACTCTATACATTGACTGTTGTGAAGATCCTGAACACCATTATTTGCAAGCTACTTGATACAGGTTCGGTTCTTGATGAGATGGAACCTGAAACTGTATCTGTTGTAGTCTTGTAGATAAGGCTGACAGCAGCAAGACTTGTGTGATTGATGTGTGTGTTTGTGATGTGTGCGTTGGAACTTAGCTGTGAGTGTAGAGACGGTATCCACCAGCCGGAATAATCTAATAATGTCACTTGTGTACTCAATACAAGTACTCAATCATGCATATATATCGAGCATGCAATGCAGGAGTAATTTGATTCGACTAATGATGTTTGTAGTATGCCTATATGCACATTCCCGTGTCATTTTATTTGTCATACACTTTAGGGTATATGCACAATCTCACTGAAAAGTTTAGATCCCATCTGGATTCTTCAACGATGCAGCTTTGGTCTTCCATTGGAACATGAATTAAATGGTTTCGCCTGCAGTGTCATTCTTCAGTGGTAATTGAAGGGATCTTGTTTTCTCTGGAATGTCCATGAATACCACTGAAGAAAAGGGGGAGGAAACGACTTTACTCTGTAATAATCTGAAGTCAGTTTTGTATTGTCTGGTCCATACATCATATCAGTGAATTGGTTACTAAATTATGTTTATCTAGCTTCTGGATGATTTAAGAGTACACCATTTCTTGCTGTTGCTTGGCCTCATACAATGGAAATAAATACAGACGGTTCTTTTTATCGATGGAACTACATTTTGATTATTTATTAAACTACTTGCATCTAAATTAACAACTGCAATTGTATCGAAGTCCTAAATTTGATGTCTGAGATGCTCTTTGTACCTGAGTGTTCCAGGCACTAGCTTGTGCAGTTAGAGACATCACACACAGCAAGTAGTCTTAGGTTGCTGTTTATTTTACTTGTGAGGAGAAAGGCTATTGTTTTATTGTATTGAAGTCCTAAATATGCTGCTATTTGAATCTTTCCTTTGCTGTTGCCACTGGACTCTTGTCTGGTACTACATTCTGTGAGCAGTGACTCAGCACTGTACAGTACTACATTGTTTTGCAACAATGTGAGCCTCATAGAGACGTTACGATTCATATTTTTGGCCCTTAGTATTATTCATGTTCTTGGCTTCAGTCATTTGTATTCTCGTGGCTTGATGATTCGTATTTGTCATTCCTACTCAGCGCTTACTGGCTGTAATAGTGTGATGATGGTTTGCATCGCTGATTGCTAAGCCAGCTAGGACGCATTATTGTTAAACTCAATTATTTCTCTTATGCCGCCTCAAGTTTATTCCACATTGTTTGTCTGAGTCAGTGTTTGCAGATCACAACTCTAAATATTGACAGTTTTGAAGATTTTGGACACCAATATTTGTAGATCACCAGCTACTCGATACAGGTTCGGTTGTTGATGAAATTGAATCTGAAACTTGATCTATCCGTTGTACATATATAAGTTGCCAGCAGCAAGACTTGTGTGTGATTGACGTGTGTGTTTTAACTGTTTATGATGGGAGAAGAGTTGAGCTGAAAGATGATGATGAGGCTAATGCAGAAACCATTTCAGCCTGTTCAATTCAGCCCTTTTTTTAGGTCTTTACCATGCAATGAAAAGAAGGGTATTTGAAATTTTGAAGTGACACTAACATTTGTATTAGCTTAAAGAAGTACTACAACCTATTTGCCAAATTATAGTGCATAGAATTATTTTTTCTATAGTCAAACTTTTGACCAAGTTTATGTATACAAAAACAATAATTTACAATACTAAATATCATATAAAAATATATCTCATGATGAATCTAATGGTAATATGAATGTTGATAATTTATTTATAAACTTCGTCAAAATTTAAGGATGACCTTGAAAAGAACTTATATGCACTATAATCTGGACTTCTGGAAGGGGTAATTATGTTTTATTCAGCAGATTTCTCATCGGAGATGCCGTTAATTAATTATCGTTGGTTGGTGAGTGCTCGGCGTTGGAACCTAGCTGCGGGTGTAAAGCCGGCATCTACGAGCCAGAATAATCACACAACGTCACATGTGCAGGCTACGCACCAGCCAGACATGCAATGCGCGAGGTAATTTCCAGCCTCCAGCTAGCTTAGTTTGTTCCCGTCTGCCTCCGCACAGTAACGGATCAGCCGCTCGGAATCCTCACTCGTTTTACATATACTACCTCCGCTTCTCCAGGTACTAGCAAATCAATGGCGATAGCAGTGGGAGTAGGTGTGGGTGAGTGGGCATGGTGGCTGGCCCTCACCCTCGGCGCCGTCCCGCTGCTCTGCCTCGCCGTCTGGCACTCCGCCGACGCGTGGTACCATGCCGCCTTCTTCCTCAGGCACGGTGGCCGGCGCCGCCTCCCGCCGGGCCACATGGGCCTGCCCTTCCTCGGCGAGACGCTCTCCTTCGTCTGGCACTTCAAGCTCGCGCGCCGCCCGGACGACTTCATCGCCGCCAAGAGGCGCGCGCACGGCTCCGGGGCCGGCATCTACCGGACGCACCTCTTCGGCTCCCCCGCCGTCATCGCGTGCTCTCCGGCGGCCAACAAGTTCGTGTTCCAGTCCGCCGATAACTTCGGCATACGGTGGCCGGTGCCGGAGCTCATCGGCCACAAGTCCATGGTCAACGTCGAGGGCGCCAGCCACGCCAGGCTTCGTGGGATCATCCTCACCGCCATCAACCGCCCCAGCTCGCTCCGGACCATCGCCGCCGTCGTGCAGCCGCGTGTTGTGGCGGCGCTGGCCGCGTGGGCAGACATGGGGACAATCGTTGCCTCCACCGAGATCAAGAAAGTAAGAGATCTCGGTGAGCATGCATGTGCTTTTCCTCTCTGTCAATAGTGAATAGTGATGCTCCTTAAATTGCACAGGTGACGTTCGCGAACATATTCAAAATGTTCATAAGCATGGAGCCGTCGCCATTGACGGAGCAGATCGACCAGTGGTTCGGCAGCCTGATGGCTGGCCTCAGGGCATTCCCCTTGGATTTTCCAGGGACAACATTTCACCGCGCTCGCAAGGTAATCTGTTTTTTTTTTTTCATACGATGCAGTAAATGGATCGGGTTACACTATCAACAGAGAGTCAAGGTAATTTGTTTGCTCCTTGTTTTTACAGAAATCATTAAAATAACTGTAGAGGAATTTAACAACTTGTGCAGTGCCGTCGGAAGCTGAACGCGGTCTTCCGGCATGAGCTGGAGGCAAGGAAGAAGGTGGACAAGAAGTGTGATGATCTCATGAGCGGGCTGATGTGCACCGAGGACGAGCAGGGGAAGAGGCTGAGCGATGAGGAGGTAGTGGACAACATGGTCAACCTCGTGGTCGCTGGCTACGAATCCACAGCCAGCGCCATCATGTGGGCTACCTACCACCTGGCCAAATCCCCCGTTGCCCTCGCCAAGCTCCGAGAGGAGAACGTGGCAGTGAGCGAAAGCAAAGGTGGTTCATTGATGATCACCCATGATGACCTCCCGAGGATGAAGTACACGGCGAAGGTGGTGGAGGAGACGATCCGAATGGCCAACGTCGCCCCCATGGTGCACCGCGTGGCGAACCGGGACGTGGAGTATGGTGGGTACACGATCCCGGCGGGGTGGCCGGTGCTCGTGTGGGTGAGGTCGCTGCACACCGATCCAGTCTACTACCAGGACCCCCTCACCTTCAACCCCGACAGATGGGATGTAAGTTGTTGCTTTTCTCTCATTGATCATGGATGCAACTTCATCACGTACGCATCAATTGTCAACGAAGAACTTGATGAATGCAGAAACCAGTGAAGCCAGGGACGTACCAGGCATTTGGTGGCGGATATAGGATTTGCGCTGGCAACATGCTCGCGAAGTTGCAGATCACCATCATGCTCCATCACCTCTCCATTGGTTATGAGTGAGTGATGATATTACTTCAAATCCTATGTAATCACCACCATGAGATCAGTAGAATTCATTTGCTTATTTTTGTCTTGGCATTTGATTGATTTATTGTTTATTGCATAAACTGGCAGTTGATCCTAGTTTGCCATACAAATGATTGTTTCAGATGGGAGCTATTGAATCCTGATGCGAAGATCAATTACCTTCCGCACCCAAGGCCACTGGACGGCGCAGCCATGACCTTCCGTAAGCTTAGAGCTTGACGGAGATGCGTTCAATGTTTTTTTCTAGCTATGCTAGTGCATCAATGTTAATTCTATTAGTATTGTATGATCATATCAGAACTATAGCTAGTCTATCTTTTCCTGGAAATGACATTATCTTTGTAATAAAAAATGGGCATGTTGCTTTTAAATTTGGACTACAAGGGACAAGACCATTATAAGCTACTAGTTTTTTTTTGGGTGATGAGAAGGCCATTTATGAAGCTCAGCTTGAGTACATTTGGTTGAATGGGTGCGCAATAGATGGGCCCGAGGGGCCAACGAGCCCGTGACCTTGGAGTCACTATATGTGTGCTCACAAGTCAAAGATAGGCAAGCTCCCGTGTGAAGTAACTCTAGATAGGACAGTTACAGATGTGTCCGATCAATACATTTAAAAAAAATCAAAAAATAGGATTCTTATTGAATGAACTTTATATTATTGTTAGGAAAATTATTTTCACAATTGGTAAAAAATATATCCCCTCCGATCCATATTAATTGTCGTATACAAAGTTGTAATAAGTGTGCGACAATTAATATGGATCAGATGGAGTTGAAAAAAATGTTCATGTACTTAAGTGTAAATATTTATATGTTCAAATAAAATAATCATCCCATAGTAAAAAAATTATTTTTAAGCACCGAGATAATATTCATGTACTCCCTCCGTTCTGAATTATTTGTCGCAGGTATGGATGTATCTAGATGTATTTTAGTTCTAGATACATCCATTTCTGCGATGAGTAATTTGAAACGGAGGGAGTACTTTAAAATATTCATAGATTTCAATTAAGAAATCTTACAAAATCTTGCATAAGTGGCTGAATATATGTTCATAGAGGGTTTAAAACTAAAATGCGATAAAAGGAAAGGGAAAATGCAATAAGAGGAAATGAAAGTAAGAACAAAAACTAAAAGTAAAACTAAAATAGGAAAAGGTAAAGTGAAATAAAAATAAATAAACAAGAAAGAACAATAGGAAGAACGAAAAGAAACAAAAAAACAGCTATTGTGGTGCATGCATGTATTTTAATTCTGTCGTACTGCATCCTCATACCATAACTGCCTCTAGTCTATCTTGTCATTAAAAGCTTGTTTGATTGCTATGCATTTACTTCCTCCGTCCGGTGAAGAGTATACATCTACTCCCTCCTTTCCGGTTTATAGGGCTCAATTCAAAAATCTCATCAACCAAGGTAGATGGTGAGTGGTGGAATACTTTTTGTAGTTTGCAAAAGCACCTAATTAATGCTCTTGTTTTCCTTAAAAAATTCTGTTTATCAATGCATTAATTGTAATGCATGCATGCATAAATTACAAGCATTGGTCAATTTTTTCTTAATACTTGTATGCAATGATTTAATGCACCTTGGAATCTGAACATGTGATGGGAAACAATCAAATTGAGCCTTATAAAATGGAAAAAACTAAAATTTTGAGATAAGGCCTATAAACCGGAAAGGAGGGAGTAGAAATTTTAGGACAAATTATGGAGTTAAGTAAAAAATGCATTGGAAAGGTGGAAGCCGCCATCTCTCTCCTCTTTAATTACCCAACTCCAATGAGCTAAGTGCAAGTATAAATTAAAAAGACCATGTGTAGATTGCTATTGGTCTTGATTACTGTGTGATGAGAGAAAAGTATTTTTTTCTACTTTAAAGTGCATTGGAAAGATAGAAGTATACTCTTTTGTGGACACATTTTAAAGTTAGATATACACTCTTCACCAGACGGAGGGAGTATTTGTAATCAAACAGGAGTATGATGCTTTACAATTTGTAAGACTTGAACCCAGGTGAACTGGGTTGACATTTTTTCTCCTGAACTTAGCTAGTGAGCTCCTATTTGCCGCTTTATAGCATGC
This sequence comes from Triticum aestivum, assembly GCF_018294505.1. Lineage (NCBI taxonomy): Eukaryota > Viridiplantae > Streptophyta > Magnoliopsida > Poales > Poaceae > Triticum > Triticum aestivum. The sequence goes on from NC_057808.1 coordinate 44,766,933, forward strand.
AATAAGCAAGCTCCAACCATAAGCTATTTTCCATGGACCGAACACTACTACGGGCCATCAATAATAATTATTTTTTATTAAATGTGTTTTTATTTAGTAAATTATAAAATATTTTCTATTAAATAGTTCAAATAATTGGGGAAACATAGCATAGAGTAACTAATTTTTTTTGACACACTTCAATAAAAATAATAAAGAAATATATGTTTAAAAATAAACTTCAACTCGTAGTAGAAAACATGTTATTATGCACAAGAAAAAATATTAATGTATTTCGAAAGAGCCCATGTATTTGAAAAAAAGATACATATGCACCTGATTATATGTTTATACAAATTTATATGTTCCGTGTTTCCTCACAAATAAATACAAAGTAGAAAAGAAATAGAGTAAAAAATAAACAAAATAAAAATTAGATAAACAAAAAGTAAGTAAAATAAGGAAGGAAGATGGAAAAGAAGATGAAAAGAAACATACACAACACACACACACACACAGATGTCCTAAGAGCATCTCCAGCCGGCCCCCCAGGACCACTTTTTGGACGCCTAAATTTTCAGCCGTGACCCCAAAACCTCAGTTTTCGCCGGATTTGGCTAAATTAGAGCCGGCGGTCTCAGGCGAAACCCAGCCCACCGGGGGCACTTGGGGGAGGAGAGAGAGAAGATTTTGCATGAGTTTGGCCCACATTCAACCTTCCACTCCCTCTCTCTATCCTTTTTCTTTGCACGGGCCCGCCTCCCAACTCGTCGCCTGCCTGCCTCGTCGCCTCCCCGCCTTACTCGCCGCCTCGCCACCTTCCCTTCCGTCGCCGCGCAGAGCACCTCGCTGCGGCATGGCCACAGCCGCCGGGCTCTCCCCGTGCCCGCGCCAAGCCAGAGCTGCTGCTGCGGGGGAGTTCACTAGCGCCGTCAAGCCATGCTGGAGCTGCTACCACGGGGCTTGCTGGCCAGCAGCAGCGCGTTCGTGACAGGAGGAGGAGGAGGTGAGCAGGCGTGCCGACGAGGCCGTGGTGTGGCGGAGCAGGAGGGCGTATGCGAGGACGGGGCCGGGTCAGCCCGACTCGCGGGCGTGTAGGAGCTCATGGGCTTGGGCAGCAGGAGCTCGCGGGCTCGGCGGCAAGGCCCGGGCGTGGCGGGCAGCAGGAGCTCGCGGACGCGCGGGGGCGGGCTCCAGCGAGTACGGCGCGGGGCGCGCCCGGGGTGGGTGAGGGCGCGACGCGGCGGCTCCGGCTAGAGCGTGCAGGGGTTCGGCGCGGCGTTCGCCGGCGCGGGCACGGGGGCGGGACGTGCGGGCGAGCAGCTGCACGAGCGCGCGGGCGAGGGCGGGGCACGCGGAGCCACGCCGTCAGGGAGCTACGGGGCGCGCTGCGCTGGAGCGTTGGCACGGCGAGCGGCACAACGAGCGAGCACGGCGACATGCTGGAGCAGTGCATGTGAGCATCTGGGTGGGGAGACGGCTGGAAAAATCCTCCACCCAAGTGCATAAATTCCACTGGGGCAACCTGAGGAGGTAAAAAAAAATGCCTCCTGGGGGCACAACGGCCGGAGATGCTCTAAGCATTGTTGGGCACGGGGTGGACAATAATTTTTTCTTTGCTTACTAGTTGAGGGAAACATAATAATGTAAAATAAAAAATGTTATTTTACTTAAATATAATTAATTATATGTTTGAAATAAAATGTTCATCTATAAAACATGGTCCTATGCACTAGGAAACATATTTGGTATTTCAAAAGGGTCCATATATTTGGAAGCAATCATGAAAGTTGTTCATATGTGTCAGACTATATGTTTATACAGTTTAATATTTTACGTATGCCTTTATAATGAAGGACGAAAAAAAGAAAGAAAAGTGAAAATAAGTATATAAGAAACAAGAAAAGAAACAGAAAATATTAATATATAATGAAAGTGGAAAGAAACAACAAATCATTATCTTTATCTTTACCTACTAATAAACCAGCTATTGTTTCTGGTCGTATGTCGTCGCCAGTTTTATAAAACGTCCCTGCAGTTTTCGATATTCAACCCGCAGTACGTTTTTAAGTGGATATAACTGAGAAAACGTTTCGTATTTACAAAAAGGACCCTGCATTTTGAGTATTCAACCCGCGCCCCCCTTGGAAAAAAGCCTACCCGCACGACCCACACGACCCCAATCCCGTCTCCACCACGAGCGCGCCGCCACCCCTGCCACACCGTCGCGCGCCGCCGGACTGCCCCTCGCCGTCGCGCGCCGCCGGACTCCCCCTCGCCGTCGCGCGACGACGGACTCCCCCTCGCCGGCGCGCCGCCGGAATCCACCTCGCCGTCGCGCCGCCGGAACTCGCCTTCACGCCACCGGAACCCATCCCGCCGTCGCGCCGCCGGAACCCACCCTGCCGTCGCGCAACGGCGTCCCCGGGGCACGAGCGAGTACAGAGGGGGCCGGGACCAGAGGCGGGATGCGAAAGCTGGAGCGTCGTGCGACACCTTGCGGCGGTCGTGGCCCTCACCGTCGCCTTCCCTCCTCTGTGGCCTGCCTGTGTCGTGGTCGTCGGGACTACTTGCCGTGGACGCGGTGGTTGACATCTACGGCTAGCCGTGGATTAGCACCTCGCTGCCTCCACAAAGTATGGATGCACCATCTTCTGCTGCGGAGCGTGTGCTACTCCAGAGTAATTTGCAATGTTGTGGCATATATGCTCGGTGGAAGAAGCTTCTGATTTTGATTTACAGGTGATGCTGACAGGTCAAAGCTGTTTTGTTGGCTGCTGGCTTCATGTGCTGTTATAGTTCGCTACGGACAGTACATAAGTTCCCTACAGCTACAAGTTTGGTGTACCATAATGTGTCATGTATTCAATTTTGAGGTTTGGTATTGATTCATTGATCCCCTTTCCTAGGATTCATTATTGGAAATTGATCTTGGGCTATGGAACTAAGATGATCTACTCAATAAGTTTTCTTACCACTATATCTTTTTTGTGTACTAAATCACTGATTAATTACTACACTTAGCAAGAAACAAAGCTAGCGTTCGAGGGTGTGGAGGAGGTGAAACACATGGGTCACCATCACCCTTTCCCTCTAGATCTGGTGCGTGTACTTTAACCTGGATATTCAGAGACGTCTTGAAAGGAAAACAATTTGGACATTAGTTGTATATTTGATGAAGCTATCTAATTTGGACTTGAAATTACAATGTAAAATTTCCTTTCAACTACTAATTCAATTTACAAATTTTTGAACTTTACTTCTGCCACCATATGCTCCCAGTCATCCCCGCCGCATGTACGTCGCTGGTTCATCCCGATGCTTGTCATCCTCATCGTAACTGCCGTAGTTTGGCACCAGGCTACCTACCGGCGACGTTGCCCCGCATGCCGTTGCCAGCTACTGCTCCTTACGGTCCGCGAGTACCCGCATGATTGGATGCCTTACAGGCACGCACGCTCCTTCCTGATCTGATTTGTTCTCATGGGAAATCACTTCCTCGCCAATTCCTCAAAGTTCGCAAATAGTTTTTATTTCATGGATTTATTTTTGGGAACTCCTAATGTTTTGCATTGTTTTACAGGGACCAATAGTTGGATGGAAAAAAATAGAGATTGGCGATGAAGAGTGAGAGCAGAGAGATGAGATATAAAGAGATCAGAGAGAGAGAGGCATTGACTGCTGCACATTTAGATAGATGCATGGTGCTTCTTGTATGATGTATGCTGTTACTAATTGATGCACATTTAGATAGAGAACATACATGTAGCTTTGCTACTGATTGCTGCTGTTATTGCTACAGCCTCATCAATCAATAGTACCTAATTTATATCCAGATAATTTGCATAGGTCATGAAGGGAAAAAGACGTCACTGAGCCGTTTGTTTCTAATTGCAAGGTTAAATAATTTTGTGTGTTCTAACTCTATGGGACAATCTGAAGTTATTTGGCTCATCGTCGTGCGACGAGTTTCCGACTTCACCGTGCCTGTACACCATTGACTTCACTGGAAATCTGTCTGCACGTACTTCATCGTCCGCCGGAACTTTGTCTGACCTGAGGTACGTACTACAGTCTCATGAATTTGAATGTGTCATCAACTATTACTTATTAGTTCTGTATATGTTCGTTAGTATATTGTAAGCTCTGAACAAGACAATGCCTAAAAGGGTCAGACATTGCTTTTCCGTGCCATTCAGTTTTTTCAGTTGAGTTGGCTACTTAAATTTCCACCATGTTAATTCTTTCGTTTGCGATTTCTCATTGGTGTTCATGTAATTACCCTGCAGCCTTTCTTAGTAGTGCCTAACATCTGATTGTTGTGCTTACATAGAACTGGAACTTTTCTGGATTTTGTAAGGCTTCAGATAACAACCCGGTGAGAGCTTATGGTTCAGTTAGAACCTACCTCTTTCTCTATCCTAATGCGATTTATAATGTTCTATTCTGGTGAGCATATGAGGCTGCAGTACTGGGTTTATGCTCAGAAGTTAAATTGCTTGCTGATTAATTCGCGTCATATTATTCACATCAAACAGCAGCAGTTTTCTTATCCAAGTACATTTGATTTTGTAGGCAGGGGGATTCAATACCAAGATTTATGATTTGGCATAAGTGAGATGACATATAGGTGAGTATGTTGTTCTGACTTTATGATACGAGTGTTTTGCACAAATATTTCTCAATAATGAGCATATGTTCTTTTCTGATGTTGCATTAGTCAATGTTTTGAAACTGATGTATCTGTGACAAAAATATTGAAGTTATGGACATGTTAATAATTGGTTATCAAGCAAAGGTACATTCACTAAATGTTAGTGGTTATCGGAAGAAGAAGTCAGTTCATTTACCGCTGCAGTAAAAAGTGGCACAACTGATTTTGTTCAGATACTAAATTTGCTTGCATGCTATTTCTATAGGCATTTCCTACATATTGAGGGGTATGCGTGATATCTTTTCTAAGGCCATGAAATATTTTCAGGTAGCTTTTCTTAATAAGGTCAATGGCTTGCGTACTGTACTTCTATAGATCCTTTCTTTCATAATGAGCTATGTGCATACTCTCTTTCCTCAAGTCAATATTTGATCAGGGAAGCTACTCGGTATTTTTGTTGAAGTTAGTATAACATGTCCCATAAATTCAGAAGTTAGTATAACATGACAATGAGGTTGCATCATGAGTCTGAAACCAAGCCTCTTCTGTTCACATAATGATCTCCTCACAAAACCAAAATCATTTGATGATTTATGTACAATTTTACTATACTCATTCTCCTGTCAGATTGAGAATGTGGTTCATGTAGAAAGGACTACATGCAGAAATAAGGATCATAGTAATACTTTTCCAATGATTCTCTCGGAGGTCATGTCTTCATGTTATTCAAGGATTTTGATATCCGAAAGTTATGACAATATAGATAGGGAGATAGCCTTCCGTGTCGCCGGAGGCCACTGTAGGCTGCACTGAAGGGCACACAGCAGGTAGACGGATGCGGCGATCCTGGATGTGCTTTGCTGCTGTCATTTTTTATCAAGGACGCCACTGTCCAAGTCGTTCTTCTGCCTTGGTTAGTGGTGCTTCTCTTCCATTCCACATACGAACACCCATGGAGAAGCACATTTATAAAACATCCATCTGTGAATGAATTTGTCATATATTACCATCTGCAATGGACATGATAATGGTAGAACACTTGTGATCATGGACAGATGTTTAAGGTTTTATTTTCCCGTTGCAACGCACGGGCATCACACCAAGGATTTTTTTTATTTCACTTTACTTGGTATATGAACTAATCCTGAATGGAAAATAGTTTGTGCTGCTATCATCGATAGATTATAAACATTGCTAGCTTCTTGTGTGTAGGCTTGTTCTGTGCTAGACTACCAAAATATGTTTTGCTTCGATAATTTTTATTTATGTACTAACAATGTCCTGGGTCCATGTTCACATTGAGCTTATAGTACATGTTTTCATTCTAAGCCATTATATAGTTATTCGTTTTGGAAATTGTCTAGCCTGACATTTTTCAGAATTTGTACAAGTCTTTTAACAAATTTTGGTATCCTTTGGACAGGAAGCTTTAGAATGCTGGCAGCTGATGGGGATTATAAGAACTTAAATGCCAGAGAAGTCGTGCTCCCCTTTCCGACGACGACTCAGACTTGAAGTCCCTTATGTGCTCGATACAAAGGCCTCCCTTTTTTGTACTTAGAATGACTGGTGTCTGACACAAACTCACTATTATAGTCAAGAGTCAAGACCATCGTTGTGCAATGCTCTGGGTCTTGCCGGACAGGAACCGCGCTCCGCGACAGGCGAAACCTAATTCATGGTAATTATGTTTGCTTCGTTACGAAGCGGGGAGTAGGAGGTTAGGGGTGATGTTGGGTGTCTGGACGATGCCCTGAGGACCTTCTGACCGAGCTTGGCATCCTGTAGGCCTCACGCTCCCCGAGGCTACCACACCTTGCCGGCGTGCGGTCTGTCATGGTGGCAGTGGATGGGCTCTGGGCGGTCATCATGGCGGAGATGAGGCGGATCTTACGCAATGTCGTATGTGTTGTCATGGCGTTGTACGTGATGCGATCCCGTTGCAACGCACGGGCAATTCTCCTAGTAGAATTAAAAAACACAGGGGAAAAAGGTACCAAACTTGGTTGGCCCGGTACCTGGGATCATTTTCCTTTGCTTATGATCGGATAGGAAAGTGAGCTTCTGATCCAACCTAACATACATCCTCTTTTATGCTTCGCGAGGCATAACAAATCTACAATTTTGGATGAAATTCAGCGGATGAGTCAAAATGTTTTTTTCCTCACATGACAGCCTATGCTTTTGTCTCATTTGAGGCATAGAGTTGTCAAAGGCTATGAAAACAATCCTCGCAAAAAAAAAAAAGACTGAAAACACCATCCATGGATGAATTTTATGCCTTTGCCATTCAACTTGCACCTTGAAATGTACTCCCTCATAGTGTTAAAAAACGTCTTACATTTTCTGAAGGAGGGAGTATGAGCGAATCATGCAGTGAATGGTCATGTTCTCCCTTGTGTCCAGCAATAATGCATGCACCCATGCAGGACAAGCTAGATTATGCATTCCTCCCATGAATGAATTTTAAGCCTCTGCTACTGCTAGCTTAAATCACAAGATCACTTGAAGGATACCACTAAGATGTAAATCTGTCAAATCACACAATTAAGTCTCACTTGTACCAATTAGTCACTTTATTGTAGTCTGCAGTACTGTAGTGCCAGCCACGCATGAATCTCTATTCCTAATGGGTTTTTTTAATCCCACCTTCCACCACTCCTCCCATTGGTTTTTACTATTACAGAAGGAAGAAAAACCCGTGCACGCCGCCGCCACTCCTCCCTCGATCTTTGGCAGATCGTGCTTGTGGGGAGTCACCGCTACCGCTGCGGATCCCACGAACGATGCAGCCACCACCGCCGCGGATCCCCAGGGACGTCACCGCTGCCGCCACGGAGCCCCACGAACGTCGCAGCCGCCACCGTCGTCGCGGATCCCAGGGACGTCGCCATTGCCGCCATGGATCCCACGAACGACGCAGCCACCGCCGCCGCTGATCCCTAGGGCCGCTGCCGCCGCTGATCCCCATGGACGACGCAGACGCCGCCAAAGAGGGCATGGCGTGGTCGCGTTGCCCTGATTGGAGGAGCCCGTGCCGGCCGTCCCTTAGGTCATTTACAACGCGGGTGCTTAGCATGGGGCGCTAGGGAATAAATCCCAGCCGTTTTGGCAGTTTTCAGGGTATTCCCGGTTTGTTTTTTGGCATCGATGCTCAGGGAGGAGTCCGGCGCTTCAAAAATACGTACGAAATAGAACTCCTGGTGACCGATGCTTGTGCATGCTGATTTTAAGCGCCTATCTAAGCGCTCACCATTGGAGATGCCCTTATATGTTCGTGTATGCATGGGCCTCGAAGAACATTCAGTATTGCACGAGTTTGCTGTGTAGGATCACCACCATGGCTACGAGAGGACGCATTTGTGGAATCCCCTGCATGCAGTCAGACGGATCGATTGTTTGAGTGGGCGCGAGGAAAGGGATATGGGCCCGTTGGAGCTGCTGTTCGTGTAATATTTCCTCCTTTCCCTCCCTCCCTTCCTCCCCACGTGCAATCATCCTCTTCTAGCACGCCATGCCTCTGAGTTTTCAACATTTGTTCAGCTGCTCGGGGAGAGGATGGATGCACTGGGTTGAAGCATCCTGTGAACTGAAAGGTGCAAATGCTCTTGGTGCCCAATAGTTCTGTATGTGAGTAAGAATCTGAAATGTTTTTCTTCTCCAAAGCTGAGAAACCAGTAAAGAACTTATGTGTAGGAGCAAGAATCTTTTTCGATGAAAGCCGCTACCCTCTCATATATACAATTTTGTTCTTTTTAAAGAAAGAAATGCATAGCCTTGAATCAATAGATATACGGAAGTTTTATGCTGATGTTATCTACAATTAGAGTACCTCAAAGTGATAGAGTTGGCATTAAATTTCCCGAGAAGAGGCGGACATTATATCACCTGTCCGTTTAATCTTTCTGTGTTTATTCTGTTGGTTCTCCTTTTCTACCTTATTCTTTTTTTTTCGGGAGTACGCCAATGGCGTACCTTAGCTTTATAGAAGGCAGAAAGTAATTAGAAGACGCCATTACAAGATGCGAACATTCCAAATGGCACACCAAACGCCACACCAACACAACGCACCTAGTATACTCTCTCGCAAATTGATCTAAGCCTCCGACTCCGAATCCAGCCGCTCTCCAATCCTTGATCTCTTGGAGTACTTGATCAACTAACTGTGGGGGAGTTTTTGTTGATGTGGTCGGTTAAACACTCTAGCATTCCTTTGCTTCCACAATGCCCAAGCCATCCCTATGATGAAGGAGTCGAATCCTCGGATGGTCCTACCTGTGAGATTCCTTCGCTGCTGAAGCCACCAGTCTTGAAACCTGCTCAAGTTCGTCGGGAGGTCGATGTTTATCTGGAAGATGTTGAAGCATCGGTGCCAAACCTCCCTAGCATAGACACACTGAACGAGAATGTGATCTACATTATCCTCCCCTTGCAGACATGTGAAGCAAGCAGAGGGCTGATCTTGCAATCCGTGTCGGGCTCGCCTGTCCGAAGTCCATAATCTGCACTGCACCACTAGCCAAGCGAAGATTTTGCACCGCAATGGTGCCCAACTCCTCCAAATGCACTGCGCCGTGGGTGATCTTGTGAGGCCCAGACACAACCTTTGATACACTGATTTTGCCGTGTAGACCCCGGTCACATCGGCAGGCCAAGCGAACTGGTCTGCCTGCTCCTCATTGCGAGGTACTGTGGTTATCACGAGGCAGAGATTTGCAATTTGTATGTGCGTCGTGAAGGAGATGTCACCCTGCACATCGGCGGCCCACGCGTTGTCGATCAAAGCCTGCCGGACCGTTCTGGTGTTCCGGGCCCGAGTGCTAACGAACTCCATGATAGTTGGAGCGATCTCGGCGACCGTAAGACCGTGGATCCACCTATCTCTCCAGAAGAGCACCTTTTCGCCATTACCCAACGAGATCTTCACGAGAGAGTTGAACACCAATTTGGCCTCATCATCTTCCACCATTGGTATGCCCTGCCACGGCCTATTTGGATCCATTCGACGCAGCCACTCCCATCTGACTCTTAGCGCAATCGCCTGTAGCCTGAGGTCCTTCACCCCCAGTCCGCCAAAACAAGTTGGCCTGCATACCGTCTCCCAGGCCACCAGACATTAGCCGCCATTCACCTTCTCCTTCCCTGCCCAAAAAAAGGCGCGCATCCATTTTTCGATGTCCTCGAAGACCCAGTTCGGCGCATCAAGAACCAACAGTTGGTGGATCGGTCTTGCTGAGATCACGGACTTGACCAGCACCAATCTTCCCGGCCTCTGAATCAATCCTCGTTGCCAGGCCGGGATGAACTTCCTCGCCTGGTCTACCAGCGGTTGCCAATCCCCTCGGGTGAGTGCTTTGATGGCGAGAGGGATACCCAGATATTTACAGGGGAAGGCACCCATCTGGCACTGCAGGATGACCGCCACCTGATGCCTCTCCTCCTCGGTTCCTCTAATCAAGATCGCCGCCGACTTGCCATAATTGATCCTCAACCCAGAAGCAACGCCAAACGCATCCAGAACAGCCCGAACGCAAATCAGATCCTTTGTGGATGGCTTGACGAAGATTGCAACATCATCCGCGTATAATGGCAACCTTTGTAAAGGCGAAATACCTCGGAATGAACTGAGCGTGCCCTCCTCCGTTGCCTTGCAGATCAGTGCCGTGAGTGCATCCATGGCTATCACGAACAGCAGGGGTGAGACCGGATCCCCTTGCCTCAGTCCCTTGGCGTGGAAGATGGATCGTCCCGGCACGCCGTTGATAATGATTTTCGTACTTGGCGTGGACAACAAGGCAACTACCCATTGAATCCATCTATCTCCGAACCCTCTCGCTCTCAACACCTCCATCAAGAATGCCCAAGAGAGCGAGTCAAATGCCTTGGAGATATCCAACTTGAGGAAGAGTCCGGAGGTCTTGGAGTTATGAATCTTGCGGGCCACCTGACGGACTAGCAGGAAGTTATCGTGAATGCTTCTACCTCTGATGAATGCTGATTGATTTGTGCTGACGATCTCGTGCATCCTCTTGCGTGCCCTAGTGGCGAGCAGTTTGGCGAACAACTTGGAAAAGCTATGTGCGAGACTAATTGGCCTGTAGTCTCCCACCTCCATGGCGTCTGCCTTCTTAGGGATTAGCACCAAGTGATCTTTATTAAGCCTACCGAGACCCCTGCAATCCCCCACGAAGAGTTTCAATAGCGCTACCATAATATCCTTCTTGATCACCGGCCATGCTTTATGATAGAAGAGACCAATGAAGCCGTCGGGGCCGGGCGCACGATCTGGTGGGATCTCCTTGATAACCTCCCAAACCTCATCTTCCGTGAATATGGCTTCAAGCTCGGATAGCTCAAGATGCGGCAACCCCAGGTACTGGAGGTCTAGCGTATGATCTCTCTCCAGTGCCTTGTCCAGCAAATTATCGTAGGCCTCTGCCAAGACCTCCTCCATCCTTCCTTGATCCGTGACAATCTCCGATCCATGTTTGATTTTGGGGATGAAATTCTTGGATCTCCGGCCGTCAGCCACCGCCTGGAAGTGTTTCGTATTCGCATTCCCTTCTTTCAACCATCTGATATGCGATCTTTGCCGTTCGATAGTCCGCTCGAGTGAGGCCAGCCCTAGGAGGGCGAGCTTCAAGGTTCTCCGTAACCGAATTTCATGTCAGTCAGAATCCTCTCTTCTTGCACTTGATCAAACCTAAAAATCAGCCAGTTAGCCACCGCCATGAGGATCTTGATATTGCCCGTTTTCCGTTGGCCCCATGCCTGGAGATATGCCGCCGCGTTTCTGAATAGGGCATCAAGCTTTTTGAAAGGGTCCACAATGGCCTCATCGCAAACCCACGCTTCCCGGATCGCATCGTCAAAACCCTCTAGTTTAGTCCAATACACCTCGAATCGAAATCTCTTCTTCTGATAGAAGTAGGCATTAGTGGATAGGTGCAGAGGTGCGTGGTCTGAAACTCCTGAGGAGAGTGCCTGCAGCAAGTTCTCCGGGTGCGCCAACTCCCAGTCAACCGAAACTAACACCCCGTCAATTTTGGCGAGCGTCGGAATGCCCCTCTCATTGGACCAGGTGAACGTCCGACCGTGCATGTAAAGCTCCTTAAGTTCATGTTCGTCCACGAAACCTCTGAACTTTGCCATCATTGCCCTGTTGATGTTAGTGTTGTTCTTCTCCATCGCGCGAAGGATCATATTGAAATCCCCAAGAATCATCCATGGCCCCGGGCAAATGGTGCGCCTAGCGCTTAGGTCATGAAGGAACTTGGTTTTGAGGTTGTCCCCTTGCGGCGCATATACCACGGAAATCCACCACTCCGTGCCATCCTTGTTGTGGACTCATCCAGTTAGGAAGTTAGTGTCTAGCTGAATGTCCATACAAAACTATTTGACGATCTGACACTTTTCAAAAACGCCACGAGCTGTGGCGTTGCCGCACTATATAAAAACGCCAAACACGCCCGCGTTGCTGGCCTGGTTGAGATGCTACGTTGCAGGGTAGAAATGCCAAAGTTTGTGGCGTTGCTGAAATGCCAAAGGGGGTGGTGCTGCTGCCCAAATATGAAACAACATTGATCCAAGGTAATCACCGTGGTGTCCCAAGCAAGGAGCACACCACCACGGGCCTCCACAGCAGGTAAGTAAGCGAAACCGTCCAGGGACGGGCCTAAACATTGCATAGCCATGAAAGGGTCGATAACATCCAGTTTGGTTTCCTGGAGACACACTAAGTTGACCTTGACCGAGGCCAAGAACTCCCTAACCGCCTTCCTTTTCGCGGGATTATTTAACCCGCGGACGTTCCAACATAAAATCTCCGGGTTGCACACTCCATAAAAAACCGTGAGCGTACTCCAGCACCAGCCTGACCACCTCAGACGACCGACACGGCCTCGTTCCTGCCTCGTGCAAGTCTGCCTTATTCTTATTCCAATCATTGCATTAGGCTTCATTGCCAATTTATTCGGTCCTTATTTAATTTGGATGGTGCTGAGCTATTTTTGTGGCACCTGGTACCTTTCATGATTAAGAAGAGCTCACATTGACTAATAGGGACTAAATAGACATGCTGTATTGTTTAAGCGTGCATACTTGGCCTCTTTGGACTATTAATAAAAGCTTGAGTCCTATTTGGACTAGGGAAGGTATGTTAAATTGTACTCCGTCCGTCCCGTAATGTAGGCCGTTTTTTGACTCTAATGTTGTGTCAAAAAACGTCCTATATTATGTGACATAGGGAGTACCAACCATGTCATTAGACTTTATGTATCAAATTATATGTTTTATTTACTGCGATCAACTGGTACGAAGGGCATGTGTCGTTCATACTAAATTTTTGGCTATAATGTATTCAACCTATCTGTAAATCATTGCATGGTAATATTTCTATGTGCATTTTCTGGATTGCTCTATGCAAATGCAAATGACAGGGAAGGACCATGCCATGAGCTTATTGATAAACCTGAGCAGCTAGCTAGGCTCTTTAGTTAACATCATGTTATTTGTTAATTGGCTGCTTACGTTGCTTATCTGTTCAGTCACTCCTTCTTTTTGCCTGCTTAGTATAAATTGTATGTTCTATTCTGCAGCTCCTGCTGCTGCTATATTGACCTCTACTTGATGTCAAGAGCCTAATTGAAGATCAAATTCAGGTTAGTAAAAAAGGGCAGACATTTTGTTATTGGTGAACCATTTTGTATATTGTCAATTGTATGCTCCTCGCGATACTAACAACTATATGTACTGTAGGGATTTGTTTCACCATCAACAGAAAAACTCCTTCTAGATCTACCTCCTAAAAAACATGTCTTTTATCATAGTTCTGGATCTGTATGCATGAGACCCTTTTATATTCAGATTGGAAGGTGATCTTGTGTTTTCTACGAAGTTTAGAATCTTGTTGTTTGCTATGCCTGCTAGCTGCCGATCATGTACTGCACATGCAGTGTGAGTAAATCTCTTAAGGGTTAATTATCCTTTTGCCCTCAGTGGTGTCCGTGTGCTCAGTTTTGCCCTCAGATGCGAATCGTGCTCAGTTTTGCCCCTAGTCCATGCGCACCAACTCGTTCCGTGAACTCTGCCGTCTCCGTCAGGTCAACCTTTTGACTCGGCCCTTACAGGTGGGACCAGGCGGCAGAGACGGCCAATTCTATTCAGACTGTTGCACGCGTGGCTTGTGGGACCCAGCAGAGAGCCGTTGAGCAGAGAGCCGTTGCGGGTGTGCTATATAAGCGGGCGACAGCGGTGGTGACCACGGCGACAGAGAGCACAGCGGTGACCACGGAGAGAGAGAGAGAGAGAGCATGGCGGTGGGAAGCTAGCTGTGGAGGGCACGGCGGTGTTGAGATCCCTTCGGCTCCGAGCTCCATGTCTTCCTCAAGCTCCCGTGCCACCTCGCGGATGCAGAGCCGGGCGCGTGTGGACATGCCTGTCTTCGTCTGTCCGCGGTGCCGGGCCGGCGTTGATCGAAGGGTTTCTCACACACCGAGGAACCAGAATCGTCCGTTCTAGGTATGCAGCGAGAATGGGGTAAGAATCGGGGCAATTGCACCATTTTCATGGTCGGGATCTTTGAGAAATGGGTTGATCTGTTTGGTGTTCATGCAGGTGACATGCTTCTTTCTTTGGGTCGATGCTCTAGCCAAGACTCTGGTGAATGAACTGCAAGAAGAGCATGAAGAATGGTTGCGCATGCTACCACGAACGGCAGTGGCCGCAGCACGAGCTCCGGAAGAAGAGATGGAGGGTGAAGCACACACTGACAGAGAGCTAGCTGTTGAGCTGAGGATGTTGAAGAAGAAGGTTAGGAAGCTTGAAGATCAAGCACAAATACCAATACCCATTTGCAATTCCTTTTGGGCATTTGTAGGTATGGTAATCGCACTGGTTGTAATGTTGAAAATGTATGGAAAGGCATGAATTATGGAGGAATTTGTAAGCTTGAAATTGTATGAGAAATTCACCTAGTTTAAATGTTGGTCAAAGTTGTTTAAATGTTGAAAAAAGGGAAGAAGTGACCAACATTTAAATATGTTGAAAAAGGGAGAAGAAATGAGGAATTCAGAAACTTTTGATCAATGAAATGCAGCTCTCTGCTCTGCCTTTCTGTCAAAAAAAAGTTCCTCTGTGGGCCAAATTCAGAGCGTAGAGCCAAGTGCAGGCTAGACTAATGGGCCAACTGCATCCAATTAGGCCCATTCGGGGGTTCTCTTGCATGTTTTTTTGTTTTCTGTTCTGATTTAATTTAGGCAGTAAATCATAATGCTGAAACTTTTTGTGGAAGCTAATTGAATTATTCCAGAGCCAAACAATTAAGTTTAGAAATTTTTTGGAGCTGTTAAATATTTAATAGCAATTTAATATCTCCAATTCAATTACACTGTGATTTAAATCAAAGACCAAAATGTCATGGAAAATGTGCCTCAGCTCTGGTAGAGGTTTACACCTGGTGCCAAAATAAATGAACATTTTTTAAGGGCATTACATTGAGCAAAAATAATTTGTCTAAAAAAATGAAGGGTGGAAAATGCACAAAAAATGGTGCGGCTAGGGACTCGAACCCAGGACCGCGTGGGTTTGTGGCGTTTAGGGTTGCGTTGGTAACCGCTAGGACAGATGGAAAGACTTTGAAATGGGTAGGGAAGGAAGGTATACATAGTGAGACCGTGAATGTTTGCACACGCGTGAGAGTGGTTTTCCTTTATTTTGCACTGAAATTTTGGAGGGTTGGAAACGTATGTTTGCACTGCCACATGATTTTGGTTAGAGTGGCACTTGGCTTAGGGTTAGAGTGGCACTTGGCTTAGGATTTAAAGGGAATAAATTTGCATGTGTTAGTTCATGACTTGTTTTTTTTTGAATGAAAGAGAGGGCTTCTCACCCCCTCCGATTTTCATTAATTAAAACCACAAGTTCTCGAACTTCATGACTTGGTTTAGGGAAGAAATGATATGTTTGGGCACGAACAATTTTAACACACATAATAACTTAGATAAGATGCAACACACCGTACCCTTACATTAGGCAATAATAACCTGGATCCATAAGTTCACGGACACGACACGACACGACACGGCACGCACGACATAGAAAAGCAACAAAATAAAAACGATAAAACTAAAACATGACGAGCTTGACTCCGGGCTTGAACATCTTCATCTTGACCTCCTTCTTCCACCTTGGCCGCGCGCCCCTTCAACACCGTCTTCAACTTCACACCTCCTCCTCCTCATCGTAGGGAAGGGAGTGCATCTGGCCTGGAGTGGGGAAGATGCTCTCGTAGTTGGTGTAGATGTTGTACACCGTGAAGAAGATGGCCTCGCAGCTGCACCAAAAGACTTGGCCGAGGAGCTCGTGCGCGTCAAACGGGTCGGTGAAGGTGACCATGAGCAGTAGGAGGATGCCGCCGCGGTCATGAACCTCGTTGAGGGTGAACATCCTGTTGGGAATCGTAGCATGATTTTAAAAATTTTCCTACGCTCACCAAGATGCATCTATGGAGTCTACTAGAAACGAGGGGAAAGGAGTGGATCTACATACCCTTGTAGATCGTGAGCGGAAGCGTTCCAATGAACGTGGATGACGGAGTCGTACTCGCCGTGATCCAAATCACCGATGACCGAGTGCCGAACGGACGGCACCTCCGCGTTCAACGTACAGTGCAGCGACGTCTCCTCCTTCTTGATCCAGCAAGGGGGAAGGAGAGGTTGATGGAGATCCAGCAGCACGACGGCGTGGTGGTGGATGTAGCGGGTCTCGGCAGGGCTTCGCTAAGCTTCTGCGAGAGAGAGAGAGGTGTTGCAGGGGAGGAGGGAGGTGCCAAAGGCTGTAGGTTGCTGCCCTCCCCCCTTTATATAGGCCCCTGGGGGGGGTGCGCCAGCCCCAAGAGATGGGATCTCAAGGGGGGCGGCGGCCACAAGGGGGGAAGGGGTTGCCTTGCCCCCCAAGGCAAGGGGGAACTCCCCCTAGGGTTCCCAACCCTAGGCGCATGGGGGGAGGCCCAAGGGGGGGGCCCAGCCCACTAGGGGCTGGTTCCCTTCCACTTTCAGCCCACGGGGCCCTCCGGGACAGGTGGCCCCACCCGGTGGACCCCCGGGACCCTTCCGGTGGTCCCGGTACAATACCGATAACCCCCGAAACTTTCCCGGTGGCCGAAACTGGACTTCCTATATATAATTCTTCACCTCCGGACCATTCCGGAACCTCTCGTGATGTCCGGGATCTCATCCGGGACTCCGAACAACTTTCGGGTTTCCGCATACATATATCTCTACAACCCTAGCGTCACCGGACCTTAAGTGTGTAGACCCTACGGGTTCGGGAGACATGCAGACATGACCGAGACGCCTCTCCGGTCAATAACCAACAGCGGGATCTGGATACCCATGTTGGCTCCCACATGTTCCACGATGATCTCATCGGATGAACCACGGTGTCGAGGATTCAATCAATCCGTATGCAATTCCCTTTGTCAATCGGTATGTTACTTGCCCGAGATTCGATCGTCGGTATCCCAATACCTTGTTCAATCTCGTTACCGGCAAGTCTCTTAACTCGTACCGCAATGCATGATCCCGTGACTAACGCCTTAGTCACATTGAGCTCATTATGATGATGCATTACCGAGTGGGCCCAGAGATACCTCTCCGTCACACGGAGTGACAAATCCCAGTCTCGATCCGTGCCAACCCAACAGACACTTTCGGAGATACCCGTAGTGCACCTTTATAGTCACCCAGTGACGTTTGGCACACCCAAAGCACTCCTACGGTATCCGGGAGTTGCACGATCTCATGGTCTAAGGAAAAGATACTTGACATTGGAAAAGCTCTAGCAAACGAAACTACACGATCTTTTATGCTATGCTTAGGATTGGGTCTTGTCCATCACATCATTCTCCTAATGATGTGATCCCGTTATCAATGACATCCAATGTCCATAGTCAGGAAACCATGACTATCTGTTGATCAACGAGCTAGTCAACTAGAGGCTTACTAGGGACAGGTTGTGGTCTATGTATTCACACATGTATTACGATTTCCGGACAATACAATTATAGCATGAATAATAGACAATTACCATGAACAAAGAAATATAATAATAACCATTTATTATTGCCTCTAGGGCATATTTCCAACAGTCTCCCACTTGCACTAGAGTCAATAATCTAGTTACATTGTGATGAATCGAACACCCATTGCGTCCTGGTGTTGATCATGTTTTTCCCTAGGGAGAGGTTTAGTCAACGGATCTGCTACATTCAGGTCCGTATGTACTTTACAAATATCTATGTCTCCATTTTGAACACTTTCACGAATGGAGTTGAAGCGACGCTTGATATGCCTGGTCTTCCTGTGAAACCTGGGCTCCTTCGCAAGGGCAATAGCTCCAGTGTTGTCACAGAAGAGAGTCATTGGGCCCGACGCATTGGGAATCACCCCTAGGTCGGTAATGAACTCCTTCATCCAGACTGCTTCCTGTGCTGCCTCCGAGGCTGCCATGTACTCCGCTTCACATGTAGATCCCGCCACGACGCTTTGCTTGCAACTGCACCAGCTTACTGCTCCTCCATTCAAAATATACACGTATCCGGTCTGTGACTATCGAGTCATCCAGATCTGTGTCGAAGCTAGCGTCGACGTAACCCTTTACGACGAGCTCTTCGTCACCTCCATAAACGAGAAACATATCCTTAGTCCTCTTCAGGTACTTCAGGATATTCTTGACCGCTGTCCAGTGTTCCTTGCCGGGATTACTTTGGTACCTTCCTACCAAACTTACAGCAAGGTTTACATCAGGTCTGGTACACAGCATGGCATACATAATAGACCCTATGGCCGAGGCATAGGGGATGACACTCATCTCTTCTATATCTTCTGCCGTGGTCGGGCATTGAGCCGTGCTCAATTGCACACCTTGCAATATAGGCAAGAACCCCTTCTTGGACTGATCCATACTGAACTTCTTCAATATCTTGTCAAGGTATGTACTCTGTGAAAGACCAATGAGGCGTCTTGATCTATCTCTATAGATCTTGATGCCTAATATATAAGCAGCTTCTCCAAGGTCCTTCATTGAAAAACACTTATTCAAATAGGCCTTTATACTTTTCAAGAATTCTATATCATTTCCCATCAATAGTATGTCATCCACATATAATATGAGAAATGCTACAGAGCTCCCACTCACTTTCTTGTAAACACAGGCTTCTCCATAAGTCTGTGTAAACCCAAACGCTTTGATCATCTCATCAAAGCGAATGTTCCAACTCCGAGATGCTTGCACCAGCCCATAGATTGAGCGTTGGAGCTTGCATACTTTGTTAGCATTCTTAGGATCGACAAAACCTTCCGGCTGCATCATATACAACTCTTCCTTAAGGAAGCCATTAAGGAATGCCGTTTTGACGTCCATCTGCCATATCTCATAATCATAGTATGCGGCAATTGCTAACATGATTCGGACGGACTTCAGCTTCGCTACGAGTGAGAAAGTCTCATCGTAGTCAACCCCTTGAACTTGTCGATAACCCTTAGCGACAAGTCGAGCTTTGTAGATGGTCACATTACCATCTGCGTCCGTCTTCTTCTTAAAGATCCATTTGTTTTCTATGGCTCGCCGCTCATCGGGCACGTCAGTCAAAGTCCATACTTTGTTTTCATACATGGATTCTATCTCGGATTTCATGGCTTCTAGCCATTTGTCGGAATCCGGGCCCGCCATCGCTTCTTCATAGTTCGAAGGTTCACCGTTGTCTAACAACATGATTTCCAGGACAGGGTTGCCGTACCACTCTGGTGCGGAACGTGTCCTTATGGACCTACGAAGTTCAGTAACTTGATCTGAAGCTTCATGATCATCATCATTAACTTCCTCCCCAGTCGGTGTAGGCACCACAGGAACATTTTCCCGCGCTGCGCTACTTTCCGGTTCGGAAGGGGTGACTATCACCTCATCAAGTTCCACTTTCCTCCCACTCAATTCTTTCGAGAGAAACTCCTTCTCCAGAAAGGACCCGTTCTTGGCAACGAAGATCTTGCCTTCGGATCTGAGGTAGAAGGTATACCCAATAGTTTCCTTAGGGTATCCTATGAAGACGCATTTTTCCGATTTGGGTTCGAGCTTTTCAGGTTGAAGTTTCTTGACATAAGCATCGCATCCCCAAACTTTTAGAAACGACAGCTTAGGTTTCTTCCCAAACCATAATTCATACGGTGTCGTCTCAACGGATTTCGACGGAGCCCTATTTAAAGTGAATGCGGCAGTCTCTAAAGCATAACCCCAAAATGAGAGTGGTAAATCGGTAAGAGACATCATAGATCGCACCATATCCAATAGAGTGCGATTACGACGTTCGGACACACCATTTCTCTGAGGTGTTCCAGGCGGCGTGAGTTGTGAAACTATTCCACATTTCCTTAAGTGTGCACCAAACTCGTGACTTAAATATTCTCCACCATGATCTGATCGTAGGAATTTTATTCTCCTGTCACGTTGATTCTCAACTTCACTCTGAAATTCCTTGAACTTTTCAAAGGTTTCAGACTTGTGTTTCATTAGGTAGACATATCCATATCTACTTAAATCATCAGTGAGAGTGAGAACATAACGATATCCTCCGCGAGCCTCAACACTCATTGGACCACACACATCGGTATGTATGATTTCCAATAAGTTGGTTGCTCGCTCCATTGTTCCGGAGAACGGAGTCTTGGTCATCTTACCCATGAGGCATGGTTCGCACGTGTCAAATGATTCGTAATCAAGAGACTCCAAAAGTCCATCTGCATGGAGCTTCTTCATGCGCTTGACACCAATGTGACCAAGGCGGCAGTGCCACAAGTATGTGGGACTATCGATATCAACTTTACATCTTTTGGTATTCACACTATGAACATGTGTAACATCACGTTCGAGATTCATCAAAAATAAACCATTGACCAGCGGGGCATGACCATAAAACATATCTCTCAAATAAATAGAACAACCATTATTCTCAGATTTAAATGAGTAGCCATCTCGAATTAAACGAGATCCAGATACAATGTTCATGCTCAAAGCTGGCACTAAATAACAATTATTGAGGTTTAAAACTAACCCCGTGGGTAGATGCAGAGGTAGCGTGCCAACGGCGATCACATCGACCTTGGAACCATTCCCGACGCGCATCGTCACCTCGTCCTTTGCCAGTCTCCGTTTATTCCGTAGTTCCTGTTTTGAGTTACAAATATGAGCAACCGCACCGGTATCAAATACCCAGGAGCTACTACGAGTACTGGTAAGGTACACATCAATTACTTGTATATCACATATACCTTGGGTGTTGCCGGCCTTCTTCTTGTGCGCTAAATATTTGGGGCAGTTCCGCTTCCAGTGACCACTTCCCTTACAATAAAAGCACTCAGTTTCAGGCTTGGGTCCATTCTTTGACTTCTTCCCGGTAACTGGCTTACCGGGCGTGGCAACTCCCTTGCCGTCCTTCTTGAAGTTCTTCTTACCCTTGCCCTTCTTGAACTTAGTGGTTTTATTCACCATCAACACTTGATGTTCTTTTCTGATCTCTACCTCAGCTGATTTCAGCATTGAATATACCTCGGGAATGGTCTTTTCCATCCCCTGCATATTGTAGTTCATCACAAAGCTCTTGTAGCTTGGTGGAAGCGACTGGAGGATTCTGTCAATAACCGCGTCATCCGGGAGATTAACTCCCAGCTGAGACAAGCGGTTGTGCAACCCAGACATTCTGAGTATGTGCTCACTAACAGAACTGTTCTCCTCCATTTTACAGCTGAAGAACTTGTCGGAGACATCATATCTCTCGACCCGGGCATGAGCTTGGAAAACCAGTTTCAGCTCCTCGAACATCTCATATGCTCCATGTTTCTCAAAACGCTTTTGGAGACCCGGTTCTAAGCTGTAAAGCATGCCGCACTGAACGAGGGAGTAATCATCAGCACGCTGCTGCCAAGCGTTCATAACGTCTTGGTTCTCAGGGATTGGTGCTTCACCTAGCGGTGCTTCTAGGACATAATCTTTCTTGGCTGCTATGAGGATGATCCTCAGGTTCCGGACCCAGTCCGTATAGTTGCTGCCATCATCTTTCAGCTAGGTTTTCTCTAGGAACGCGTTGAAATTGAGGACAACGTGGGCCATTTGATCTACAATACATAGTGTAAAGATTTTAGACTAAGTTCATGATAATTAAGTTCATATAATCAAATTATTTAATGAACTCCCACTCAGATAGACATCCCTCTAGTCATCTAAGTGAAACATGATCCGAATTCAACTAGGCCGTGTCCGATCATCACGTGAGACGGACTAGTCAAGATCGGTGAACATCTCCATGTTGATCGTATCTTCTATACGACTCATGCTCGACCTTTCGGTCCTCCGTGTTCCGAGGCCATGTCTGTACATGCTAGGCTCGTCAAGTCAACCTAAGTGTATTGCGTGTGTTCCGAGGCCATGTCTGTACATGCTAGGCTCGTCAACACCCGTTGTATTCGAACGCTAGAATCTATCACACCCGATCATCACGTGGTGCTTCGAAACAACGAACCTTCGCAACGGTGCATAGTTAGGGTGAACACTTTCTTGAAATTATTATAAGGGATCATCTTACTTACTACCGTCGTTCTAAGCAAATAAGATGCAAAAACATGATAAACATCACATGCAATCAAATAGTGACATGATATGGCCAATATCATCATGCTCCTTTGATCTCCATCTTCGGGGCACCATGATCATCTTTGTCACCGGCATGACACCATGATCTCCATCATCATGATCTCCATCATTGTGTCTTCATGAAGTTGTCACGCCAACGATTACTTCTACTTCTATGGCTAACGCGTTTAGCAACAAAGTAAAGTAATTTACATGGCGTTATTCAAAGACACGCAGGTCATACAAAATAATAAAGACAACTCCTATGGCTCCTGCCGGTTGTCATACTCATCGACATGCAAGTCGTGATTCCTATTACAAGAATATGATCAATCTCATACATCACATATATCATTCATCACATCTTCTGGCCATATCACATCACATAGCACTTGCTGCAAAAACAAGTTAGACGTCCTCTAATTGTTGTTGCAAGTTTTTACGTGGTTTGTAGGTTTCTAGCAAGAACGTTTCTTACCTACGTATGACCACAACGTGATTTGCCAATTTCTATTTACCCTTCATAAGGACCCTTTTTCATCGAATCCGTTCCGACTAAAGTAGGAGAGACAGACACCCGCTAGCCACCTTATGCAACTTGTGCATGTCAGTCGGTGGAACCAGTCTCACGTAAGCGTACGTGTAAGGTCGGTCCGGGCCGCTTCATCCTACAATGCCGCCGAAACAAGAAACGACTAGTAGCGGCAAGAAGAATTGGCAAACTCAACGCCCACAACTGCTTTGTGTTCTACTCGTGCATAGTAACTACGCATAGACCTGGCTCATGATGCCACTGTTGGGAATCGTAGCATAATTTTAAAAAATTTCCTACGCTCACCAAGATGCATCTATGGAGTCTACTAGCAATGAGGGGAAAGGAGTGGATCTACATACCCTTGTAGATCGCGAGCGGAAGCGTTCCAATGAACGTGGATGACGGAGTCGTACTCGCCGTGATCCAAATCACCGATGACCGAGTGCCGAACGGACGGCACCTCCGCGTTCAACACACGTACAGTGCAGCGACGTCTCCTCCTTCTTGATCCAGCAAGGGGGAAGGAGAGGTTGATGGAGATCCAGCAGCACGACGGCGTGGTGGTGGATGTAGCGGGTCTCGGCAGGGCTTTGCTAAGCTTCTGCGAGAGAGAGAGAGAGGTGTTGCAGGGGAGGAGGGAGGTGCCAAAGGCTGTAGGTTGCTGCCCTCCCTCCCCCCCTTTATATAGGCCCCTGGGGGGGGTGCGCCAGCCCCAAGAGATGGGATCTCAAGGGGGGCGGCGGCCACAAGGGGGGGAAGGGGTTGCCTTGCCCCCCAAGGCAAGGGGGAACTCCCCCCTAGGGTTCCCAACCCTAGGCGCATGGGGGGAGGCCCAAGGGGGGCGCCCCAGCCCACTAGGGGCTGGTTCCCTTCCACTTTCAGCCCACGGGGCCCTCCGGGACAGGTGGCCCCACCCGGTGGACCCCCGGGACCCTTCCGGTGGTCCCGGTACAATACCGATAACCCCAGAAACTTTCCCGGTGGCCGAAACTGGACTTCCTATATATAATTCTTCACCTCCGGACCATTCCGGAACCTCTCGTGACGTCCAGGATCTCATCCGGGACTCCGAACAACTTTCGGGTTTCCGCATACATATATCTCTACAACCCTAGCGTCACC
Organism: Triticum aestivum; assembly: GCF_018294505.1. Classification (NCBI taxonomy): domain Eukaryota; kingdom Viridiplantae; phylum Streptophyta; class Magnoliopsida; order Poales; family Poaceae; genus Triticum; species Triticum aestivum. Next base: position 44,790,902 of record NC_057808.1, read on the forward strand.
GGACCTTAAGTGTGTAGACCCTACGGGTTCGGGAGACATGCAGACATGACCGAGACGCCTCTCCGGTCAATAACCAACAGCGGGATCTGGATACCCATGTTGGCTCCCACATGTTCCACGATGATCTCATCGGATGAACCACGGTGTCGAGGATTCAATCAATCCGTATGCAATTCCCTTTGTCAATCGGTATGTTACTTGCCCGAGATTCGATCGTCGGTATCCCAATACCTTGTTCAATCTCGTTACCGGCAAGTCTCTTTACTCGTACCGCAATGCATGATCCCGTGACTAACGCCTTAGTCACATTGAGCTCATTATGATGATGCATTACCGAGTGGGCCCAGAGATACCTCTCCGTCATACGGAGTGAAAAATCCCAGTCTCGAATCGTGCCAACCCAACAGACACTTTCGGAGATACCCGTAGTGCACCTTTATAGCTACCCAGTTACGTTGTGACGTTTGGCACACCCAAAGCACTCCTATGGTATCCGGGAGTTGCACAATCTCATGGTCCAAGGAAATGATACTTGACATTTGGAAAAGCTCTAGCAAACGAACTACACGATCTTTGTGCTATGCTTAGGATTGGGTCTTGTCCATCACATCATTCTCCTAATGATGTGATCCCGTTATCAATGACATCCAATGTCCATAGTCAGGAAACCATGACTATCTGTTGATCAATGAGCTAGTCAACTAGAGGCTCACTAGGGACATGTTGTGGTCTATGTATTCACACATGTATTACGATTTCCGGATAACACAATTATAGCATGAACAATAGACAATTATCATGAACAAGGAAATATAATAATAACCATTTATTATTGCCTCTAGGGCATATTTCCAACACATCCTAGGCGAGCCCCGTGGGAGGTGGGCATAGCCGACTCTGAGGAAGGCGCGGGTGAGTTCGACGGACCCCCTCCACCTTGAAGTTGCCCAAACATGGAGCTCCCTCTCCACGAGCACGCCCGGTGGATAGCGCAGCTCCGGCACGACAGGCGGACGACTGAAGGTCGGCCCATTGAACTGCATCTTCACTTGGTCGCTTGGAGAGGAAGAGAGGGCTTGGGTGTTTGAAGTTGGAGAGAATGGATCGGATCTGGCTTGTGGGTGGGAGAGGAAGAGAGGCACCCCATTTATAGGCCTGTGGGTGGGAGAGGAAGAGAGAATGGATGAGAATGGTGCATGTGTGAATCCGGGCGCGTGTGTATCCGTTACGTTTTGGACCCTTAATTTTTTGCACGAAAACGATGCATGGGGCGCGTGCGTGCATCTGAATCGCTGCATAGGGAAGCTCTTTGACCGGGCGCGTGCATCTGACTCGCTGCCGTAATCTGAACCACTGTCGTAATCTGAAACAATGGCCTAACTCTGAATCAATACGTGCATGGCCACCTAGCTCGCCTCGCTCGGCTTGCTCGCATGCATGCACGTCCGCCTCCCACGCATGCAAACCCACGTCGCCGCCCTTCCCATGCATGCAGGCCTGGAAAGGCTGAGACGGGCTATTAACTGCGGTCTCAGGCCCAGACAATGAGACGGCCCAACGGTCCATCCAGCGCGCCCGGTAATTGTTGAGAAAAAACAATCTCCCAGCCAATCAGATTGCATCTCGCGGATCGCCCCTCTCCTCCCCGCAGATTCCTTCTAGAAGGGTTAGATCGACGGCCCTTGATCGCCGCTACGGTTAGACGGTCCTTGTTCGGCGCTAGGGTTAGCGGGGTTTGGGAGGGGTTTGGAGCAGTCAAAGATAGGTTTGACTAGATTTCAAATGAGCATAATAAATTAAATAAAAGTCAGAAAAATGAAAAACCTGCGCACATAGTCTTCTTATGTCATATACTAACGATTTAAGTTGATAAACAAGGTTTACATACATTTAAACGAAAAGTTCATGTGTCTTATGTGATATCTCGAGTATCTCAAACTCTCTTGTATGAAGTGAAGAGAAGTGTTTTGGGGAAATGAACATGAAAATTTCAAAAAACTCACCACAGCTTCATTTTGGAGTGACTAAGAAGGATCCAAGCTTATTTTTTCATTTTGATGTTTTAGACTTGTTTAAATCTTGGTCAAAGTTAAGTTTGACCAGAATTCAAATGAGCAAAACAAATTAAAAAAAATCAAAAAATGGAAAAACTAGCGCACATAGTCTGTATATAAAGAATATATGTGTAGGAAAGTTATTTGGCTCATTTAGACAAGGCCGAAAAAAACCTTGCTTAGAAATGAGGCCGTTTACCCTACCTTTGGACCCCTCTTTTTAGCACATTTTTCATGAAAATTTCAAAAACCTCACCACAGCTTGATTTTGGATTGACTAAGAAGGATCCAGGCTTAGTTTTTCATTTTGATGTTTTAGACTTGTTTAAATCTTGGTCAAAGTTAGGTTTGACCAGAATCCAAATGAGCAAAACAAAATTAAAAAAAATCAAAAAAGGAAAAACCAGCGCACATAGTCTGTGTATATAAAATATATATATGTGTAGGAAAGTTATTTGGCTCATCTAGACAAGGTCAAAAAAATCTTGCTTAGAAATGAGGCCGTTTACCCTATCTTTGGAGCTCTTTTTTAGCACATTTTTCATGAATGTGAGTTTACCAAAGTTTCGAAAGAATTCCAACATCCATATAGCATGTCAAATTTGAAGTTCTAACATAGGTCCAACATCATCCAAACATAGTTCTAACATAGGTCCAACGTCATCCAACAGAAATACAACATTATTCATAATGTTTCATAATTATTCATAAATAGTGTTGGGGCTTCTGTCTGTTCCTTGAGCTTCTTGCCATCGCTTTGCTCCTCGTGCACCTTGTGCTCATTGCTTCTTCTCTTCTCCTCTTGGTTGTCAGTACCTTGCACGTCTTCTTCAAACCTACCATAGAGTTGTGCAAAACATAAAAGGTAATGAGATCATGTCAAGTGATAAATGTACAATAGTATTTGACCCTTGCAAGATTTACATACCTAGCAGAACTCACAACAACAGAAGGTTGGTCACCATTTGGAGCCTCACTTGGATCACCATGATCACCATTTGGAGCCTCACTTGGATCACCATTTGGAGCCTCACTTGAATCATTATTTGGAGGATATTTTGGATCATCGTCAAAATCATGCGGCTGTTGACCATCATCATTTGGAACATCGTCAAAATCCTCATCTGATGCAACCGGCTGTTGACCATCATTTTCATCATCTGTTGAGGCAACCGACTGCTGACCAACATTTTCATCGAAGCCTTCATCGAAACTCTCTCCGAACGCTGGATCTACTGTGTTATCACAATACTTACCGAAATGACCAGACCCACCACACCTTGTGCACTTACGCTTCCTCGCTCCAAGTCCAGCTCCTTCGCTGCGAGGTCTGATTCGACTCTTCCTTGGTCTACCTGCTGCTCTCTTTAGAACTGGAGCGCAAAGCTTGAATCCAGGGTCCACCATGTCCCATTGTTGTTTTCCCTCCATAGCAGGCAAGGCATAAGCATATGTGGCTTTGAACCTTGCAACAGAGTAGTAATCATGCACATACTACTGTATGTTCCCTGCTGGACCTGGGAGAGAAGTGATGAAAAACAAGGCATGAATGCATGGCAACCCAGTTATCTGCCATTGCCTACAATTGCAAGTTCTAGCTTCTAAATCCATTGGATATCTCCATTCCCTCTTATCTTTATCCAAATATGATATCTCTGCTGTGGTACCCGAGCAAAGAGTCATGTTCATTTCCAAGCCTGTTGTTTTCTGCTTCAGTTCATTCATCACGGCAGGGATGATAATGTGGCCCATGAATTTTGCCTCGGCTATTCCTGCACGATAATGAAATTTCTGCATGTATTCTATCCTTATCCTGTCAAGCAAATCCACCACATAATGACCCTTTAGTTTCCGGATCGTTGAGTTGAAAGACTCTGCTAGATTATTGTGCACATAGTCAAGTTTGCTCAGTTCACTGAATTGGCTTCTGGCCCATAACTTGGAGTGGTGTGTTTCCAAGTATTCTTTCACTTTGGGATTCATGTATAACTGCCTCAAGTGGTAGTTGTGCTTCTTCACATTGCAAGTCAAAGATGCTGGCCATAAATTGTTGGTATACACCTTTCCTTTGAATTTCTTCATGAAATTTGCAGCAAGGTGACACATGCATTCCCTATGCTCTACTCCTGGGAACACATTGTACACGGCCACTTCTAAACCTTTGCAGGCATCTGTATGAATGACCAACCCATTGGGATGTGCAATAGCCCGACACAGTTTATGCAAAAACCAAGTCCGACTCTCCTCAGACTCTGTCTCCAGCACACCGTAGGCAACTGGAAATACAAAACTGTGTGCATCAACTGCACAAGCTGCTACTAACTGTCCTTTAAACATCCCTGTGATAAAAGTGGCATCAATAGCCAAATAAGGCCTGCAGCCTGCCAAAAAACCCCGGCGACAAGCCTCAAAGCAGACAAAAACCCTCCTAAAGCATTCCTTTGTCTTTGTCACTCCCCTGAATGTGTACTCCACGGTGTGGTGGTCAATATCTACAATACTACCTGGGCTGGTCCTCTCCACTTCACCTTTGAATGAATACAACAATTGAAAACTTTCCTGCCAGTTACCATAAATAGAATCCATAGCATGTTGTTTACCATTGAACAACCTCATGTATGGTAAATCTATCTTGAACTTATCTTTGATGTTCTTCTGCAATTCCTTTGGACCCACTTGCTGGTTTTCTTTCACCCACTTCTTTACTTCTTCTGCCACCCATCTTGACTTGGCTCTACTGATTGTATCCTTCCTAAGGGTTGATTCCTGGCATGTGTGCTTAAAAGGGTTCACTTGGACCTGAACATTAGTGCTATTTTGCATTTTAGATGCGAGCAGCCTCCATGGACAACCCTCAGTCGGACAGTGCACTCTGTAACGTACTTGATCGCTCTTGTCAACTTTGAAAGTACGTTCTACCTTGATGCAGTATGTCACAAGTGCATTTCTACACTCAGTCATGGATGCAAAAATAGTACCTTCTTCCATATGAGGGTTCAAAGGGTCACATTCAACAGCTGCAAGGTCTTCGTCCTCACCCACCGCGTCATCATCCACACGGACTGCATTGTGAGCCACGTGTTGGTTTTCAGCCCGAGGAGCCCGTCGTAAATTCCGAATAACATCAGAATATAGCTTCTCTTCATCAACCCCAGAATTATAGTCATCAGGCTCCACTTCAAGGGGGACCCTACTGCCGTTGCCCACACTTGTCGAGCCACCACGTCGCCGTGCACCAACTGAACTATTCTGGCTAGAGATGCCATTACGACGACTTGGTTCTCCCCGAGATGTTGCACCCGCCATCCTAGGTCCAAATGCCTGCTCAAGCACATCAATTTGCAGCCTCACATGAAAATTATCTTTCTCTTTATGCCTAGCAAACATGGTAGCCAGCTCTTCATCATTACTAACTGTCACCCATTTCTTTTCCCCATCATAGTATTTGTATACCACTTCATCAAGCAAACCCCAAGGATATTGGCTACAAATTACCTCCCCAAATTGTCTGAAACTCCGATTACTAGCCATTGGCAACTGATAATCGAAACCTCCTTGGTATTTCTTCTTATCCTTTGCATCGAACATGTACCGGTCCCTTCTAATGTGCACCAAGAAAGCAAACCGCAACTCCATCCTAACCGACGAAAAACAGAGACGCAATCAGCACACTAATTGGGCAAACCTACTCGAATCGACTTTTCAAATGCACAACTAAGCTCAATCTAAACAGGATGCGTGACTTACCGCTCGGGAACCCAGTCGTGGACGCAGCGGATCTCCAGCCCGATGCCTGCCTCGCCAAATACTCCGGGGTCGCTGCTGCTCGCCATTTCGCCCTGGGGTTCTTCCTCCTAGTTCAAACAGCTCCAGCAGCCCCCCACCTTTGAGCGCTCCGGCCGGGCGCACGGAAGGAGGCCGCGCCGCGGGTCGAGCAGGTGGTGGGCGCCCCACCCGTGGCGTCGCAGTAAGGTGGCGGGCGTCGCAGGTAGCGGTGGAGCGTCGGCGCAGGACAATAGCGGCGGAGCAGGCCGTGCAGCTAGTGGCGGGGCAGGTGGTGGCGGCAGCGTAGGACGGCCGGCCGGCGGATGGGCAGAGTGGGCTAGAATCCTACGAATGATTTGGGGATTTAGTTGCACGGGCCTACATGTGACGCCCCGAGACCGACGCTCTAGACGACTTCCATATTTTTCGTTATCGTTGTGTGTTTTATTTGTTTGTTGCATTCATCATCGCATCATCCGCATTGCCTCGGCACTCTTTGTCGTCATTGTTTTTTAAAACTTGCATCCGCTAGTAGTTGCCGCTCCTTCCGTGTCTCAGTTGACCTTCTCTCAGATCAACCAGACCGCTCTCTTCTCTCTCTTTTCTGAGCTCATCAAATCCCTTGTTCTTTGTTTTACCTCATGTCTAAACCGCAGTCTCTCCGTACAATACTCAAACCCCTCGCGTGCGTGTCCGAAACTTCTCCGAACCCGACCCGGGCAGTCATGACCGTTGGATTCAGATCATCCCCAAAAATCTATAAAACATCTCCGTTTTCTTAATTGGACGCTCTAGCCTACTTATTCTCGACCGCCCGATTACGATCGGACGGACCAAATATACCCTAACCTAAATTCATCTGCTATATATTAGTCTAACCCGAGACCAGATCCCTAATTTCTAGGGATCATCCTCGCCGCCGCCACCCGTGTCCATTCCCTCCTCCTTCCTCGGGATCTCACCCACCTACCTCGATCGTTTTCCCCAATGGCCAACCAGCGCCCGAGCCAACTGCCCATCGCCACCGCAGCCTCCGACCACCTCCGTCAGGCCAGACCACGCCTCCCATTATTTCTCCTTCCTCCATCTGTTTTTCTCCCTCACGCAGTTCTCTCCCTCTCTCTGAACCTTCACAGGAGCCATGGCCGAAGCTTCAACCGCTGCCCGTCTCGTCTCCATCCGAAGCCGCCCTGGCCTCAGATCCGTTGGGTCCCGGCCATCCCCGTCGTTGCCGGACCTCCTCAGCTCGCCGGAGCCCCAAGACACGCGCCAAGTCCCTGCCGCTGCCAGCTGCTTCCCCTGCAACGAGAAGAGCCGCCGCCGCCTCGACCTCCTCCTCGTCGGAGTCCCGCACAAGCCGCCGCTGCGAGTCGTCCTCAACACCTTGCCCGCCTCCGGTCGCTCAGCCGGTGAGCCCAGTCGCCGGTGAAGCCCCGCAGGTCGCCGTGTGCCCCTGCTCCTCCTTCTCTTTTCCCCTCTTCCTCCCTGACCCTTTCTCGCGCCCGTGTCCTGCAGGAGCGCGTCGCGTAGCCGCCGCCCGAATCCACCGCCTGCCGCCGTCCCAGACCTCCCCTGCTTCGCCTTGGTTCGCTGTGGCTCCGCCATCCCGCCAAGTCCCGCGCCGCCAAGCCCGACCTCGCCTCTGCTTCGTCCTGTTCGAGGGAACGAGCGAGCGATGCCGCTCCCCCCCCCCCGTGTTGACTCGGTCCAGCCGTCCAGCGCCAGCCTGCGCGAGCCCTCCTCTCCTCGCCTTCTCTATGGGCCGCCAGCTCCTTCGGCCTCACCTCACGGCCCAGATCCGCCAGCCCAAGCCGGCCTGTTGGCCCAATGTGAGCAGCCGCCTCCTGTGCATAGTTGGCCCAGTCAGATTCGGCCCGCTTATGTTTTTTTCAGCGCTGCGAATCTGTTCATTATCCAGAAAAACTGCATGTTTACAGTTTGCACCCTCATGTTCATGCATGTAATAACTAATTAACCATGCATCGGATTAAAATAATTTAAATATGTAAAATGCTTAGAATTTAATCTAGTTTCATAATATGCTACTTTCATCCATGTTAAAAATGTTTAAAATTGCTGTTTGTTTAAATTTGTATAAATGCCATGTTAAAATGATTTATTTCATAACTAAATAACCGTAGCTCCAAATTTATTAAACTTTATATGTAAATGGGGTGGAAAAATGCATAGATTAACATGGTGCACTTCATTTTGCTATTTAACAACATTAAAATTGTGTTTAGGGCAGAACAGTACCAAATCTAAAATATGGACATGAGGATTTTTCGGAATTGTTGTTTGTTGTTCCGGCCTCATTTAAACTTGCCTAAATAGTTAGTTTACTTATGCTTCACCTCTTGCCATGTTAATCAACATTTAATATTGTTGGGTACTTAACCGAGAGAGAACTAAATAATTGATGTGGTGTTTCGTCATTGTGCAACTCGTTGCTTATTGAGCTCCACTTAATTTGTAGTATTGTTTGTGCACTTTGCCATGCCATGCCTCATTAAACTGGACATGCATCATACTTGATTGTGCATCATGTCATGTTTATGATTGTGTGTTTACTATGTTGTTTGTTTCTTTTCGGGTTGCTTCTCTCGTTAGCTTCGGTTTCGTTCCGGAGTTGTGAGGATTCGTTCGACTACGTCCGTTTGTCTTCTTCATGGACTCGTTTTTCTTCCTTGCGGGATCTCAGGCAAGATGACCATACCCTCGATATCACTTCTATCTTTGCTTTGCTAGTTGTTCGCTCTGTCGCTATGCTTGCGCTAGCTACCACTTGTTTATCAAGCCTCCCAAATTGCCATGATAGCATCTAACCTTTTTCACCCTTCCTAGCAAACCGTTGTTTGGCTATGTTACCGCTTTTGCTCAGCCGCTCTTATAGCGTTGTTAGTTGCAGGTGAAGTTGAAGATTGCTCCATGTTGGAACATGTTTATCTGGCATATCACAGTATCTTTTATTTTAATTAATGCATCTATATACTTGGTAAAGGGTGGAACGCTCGGCCTTATGCCTGGTGTTTTGTTCCACCCTTGCCGCCCTAGTTTCCGTCATACCGGTGTTATGTTCCTTGATTTTGCGTCCCTTACGCGGTTGGGTGATTTATGGGACCCCCTTGACAGTTTGCTTTGAATAAAACTCCTCCAGCAAGGCCCAACCTTGGTTTTACCATTTGCCTACCTAAGCCTTTTTCCCTTGGGTTTCCGGAGCCCGAGGGTCATCTTTTTAACCCCCCCCCCGGGCCAGTGCTGCTTCGAGTGTTGGTCCGAAACGAGTAGACTGCAGGGCCACCTCGAGGAAACTTGAGGGCTGGTTTTACTCGTAGGATGTCTCATCCGGTGTGCCCTGAGAACGAGATATGTGCAGCTCCTATCGGGATTTGTCGGCACATCGGGCGGCTTTGCTGGTCTTGTTTTACCATTGCCGAAATGTCTTGTAATCGGGATTCCGAGACTGATCGGGTCTTCCCGGGAGAAGAATATCCTTCGTTGACCGTGAGAGCTTATAGTGGGCTAAGTTGGGACACCCCTGCAGGGTATTATCTTTCGAAAGCCGTGCCCGCGGTCATGTGGCAGATGGGAATTTGTTAATGTCCGGTTGTAGAGAACTTGACACTCGACTTAATTAAAACGCATCAACCGCGTGTGTAGTCGTGATGGTCCCTTTTCGGCGGAGTCCGGGAAGAGAACACAGCTTTTGGGTTATGTTTGACGTAAGTAGGAGTTCATGATCACTTCTTGATCATTACTAGTTGACGACCGTTCCGTTGCTTCTCTTCTCGCTCTTATTTGCGTATGTTAGCCACCATATATGCTTAGTGCTTGCTGCAGCTCCACCTCCCTACCTTCTCCTACCCATAAGCTTAAATAGTCTTGATCTCGCGGGTGCGAGATTGCTGAGTCCTCGTGACTCACCAGATACTTCCAAACAGTTGCAGGTGCCGATGATACCGGTGCAGATGACGCAACCGAGCTCAAGTGGGAGTTCGACGAGGAACTTGGTCGTTACTATGTTTCGTTTCCCGATGGTCAGTAGTGGAGCCCAGTTGGGTCGATCGGGGATCTAGCAGTTGGGTTATCTTCTTTTCTTTTGGCTTTGACCGTAGTCGGTCTATGTGTGTACTCTGAATGATGTATAAATTTTATTTACGTATTGTGTGAAGTGGCGATTGTAAGCCAACTCTCTTTATCCCATTCTTGTTCATTACATGGGATTGTGTGAAGATGACCCTTCTTGCGACAATACCTACAATGCGGTTATGCCTCTAAGTCGTGCCTCGACACGTAGGAGATATAGCCGCATCGTGGGTGTTACAAGTTGGTAATCAGAGCCATCCCCGACTTAGGAGCCCCCTGCTTGATCGAATCGCTGGCGTTGTTGAGTCTAGAACAAAAATTGTTTTGAGTCTTAGGATTATATATATCAGAGAGTATGATTGTTTTTACTCCTCAGACCCTTCGTCGCTCTGGTGAGGTCTCCTGACGTAGAAGTTTTAACTCTTCTCTCCTCAAATTTCACTAAAAAAATTTAGGATCACGTGGGTATCTTGGAATCGTTCCGATGGTTTTGTGACGAGAACATTGTTCTTGGTGCCTCCTGACATTTAGGGGTTGTGGCAGTGTCCCGGGGAGTTGAGCTCCGAGGTGTTGTCGTCACAATTTTATCGTTGCAGTTCTGGAATACCTGAGTTTTGCCGACATCGAAAATCTCTTTTATGCAGTTGTTGGTGAGATCACCTCGACACCAGCCAGTACTGGGGTGGGAGTTCGGGAGTATTGCCATAACTCGTATAACGGATGCTTTTCGAAGGTTGAGGTAAATGATTTCCGAAGGTTTCTTGGTTATGTGTTGACGGATGGATACAGCTGGATCTAGGGATTGTTAGTTTGGGTGAGATATATTGTGTCCCCTGTATCCCCAACACCAGATTGCATAACCAGAAAGTTTCGGGAGTTTATAAGTGGGAATTCAAGTAGCTCCTAGATTATCTTTCCAACAGACACATGATACGATATGGGATCTATCATATGTTTGTTTCCGGCTTATTCTGCAAGCCAAATCCTTTGTTTTGTTTTATTTGTGGTATTCGAGTTGCTTCGAAGTCAAATGTTGAATCCATACCTTTCCTAAATGGTGTTCTCATATTGCTATGTGAATACTAATCCTTCTTGATCATCGAGGTTGTCATCTCAATTCTATTTCCAACCGAGGCGTTTCTCTTCGAGATGATCCCATCATTTTGACCATCCGCAAGATCAATTCTCAGCCTTATCAACAGTGTTCGTTTCATCCGTTCCCCTTTATTTTTCTCACCCTCCCACCCTTTTCTTCAAGGACTCAGATTTCTTAATCAAGTATCCTTTTTATTGATGCGAAGTCTCTTCATTCTTTTCTTTCAATGTTCTTATCTGGTGATTTCCCATGAAGATACTAACGGAGCTTCAAGTTTATCATTCTTCATTCTCGTATTCTTTTCCGGTGGATTCAATTGAAGCTTTCAGTGTTGATTATAGCCCTTTCCTCCTTTCAAATGCTTTCTCATGCCGGTATATCCCCGCTTGCTATTCAATTGTTCCGGAGTGCTGAAGATATCTCTGAAGATTCGTGTTTCCACTCCGCATCAATTCTAACTATTTTGAGGTTGTTACCTCATTCAAGCCATTTAATTCAACCGGTGCAATCTCCTTTTCAAGTAATCATTTCAACGGTGTATTTTTTTGAGTGGGCCTTAACCCACAGGTCTTTTCCCAGGATCTTACCTGACTCTTCTAATTCTTTCTGGAGTTTTTCTCAAATTCTTTTCAAAGTTTGACATAAGAATGGGTTATCATCAGTCATATGTCTTTCTCCAAGATCTTTCAAATTCTTTTCGTCGTTGGTTCAACCTTTCCAATTTTCATTACGGAGTGCCTCAACAATTCATGGTGGCGTTTCTCATCGTCATTCTCAACATTTGAAGACCGAAGAAGAGTTTCTCTTAAATCTTGCTCCATTCTCTTCAAGATTCATGGTTCTAGCTTGATCCCATCCTCTCATAATTGTTTTCGATTGTGAGAATTCTTTTCACCCATCCGGAGCATTTCAGGAGTCTTTTCCGTTTGATTCTCCGGAGCCCATCATCTCAAAATTATTCATTCAAGCTTTCAGCTATCGTTCTCCAAATCATACCGGTGCATCATTCAAATATTACCTAAACAGCTCGGGATCTCTGCGTTCACTTGTATCTAAATTCTCTCAAGCATCTTCGTTCATTTTCCAATTCTTCCCGGTGTTTCTTTATCTTCTCTTCATTCATTTTCAATTCTTACGGTGGTTCGTTCGAGAGTTCTCTTCCTTCGTTATCATATAGATTCATTCGTTCTTTCCAATCCTACCGGTGGTTCGTTGAAGACCTTGCCAAGTTTGCGCCATATCTATCTTAATCCTTTCTACGAGTATAAGTAGTATGCCAAATCCATTGCTTGTCATCAATTTAATTGGTGAAGGATGAGCATAATGTAATTCTTATTCTTGTTTCATCGAGTAAATTCAATTCCTTATTCCGGAGATTCATCAAAATTCTTGATCTCATTTGTTCATTTTTCTTTCCGGAGCTCCAAGTTATTTCAATTATATCATTTCAAAGCTTCATCTAATCATTGCAAGGCTTCTCCCGGAGTTCTTTCCAACTTTCCCTTTCGTTTGATCATTCTTTTATTATCGGAGTTCTTCATGGAGGATCAACATGGTGGCTCATCAAGGATTCCTTTCATTCTTCAATTGTTTTTCAAGAATTCTCTCGAAGTTATGATCCGCCAAGCTATACTAAAAAATAAACATGGTGTTCAACACACGTTTGTTTTGGGGAGTTCAAGTATTCTTCATCTTGCATTCCGAAGTGCAATTCTTCCTACCTTATCTTGTGAGATGGTAATACATCATTCTTGACAATTTCTTTTCGTGCTTCATGATTCACATGTTGTCAAGAATGAGGTATTTTAAATCCATTAATCTCTTCGTTTGAGTTATCTTGTGTCATATTCTGCTTAAAGCATTTCCTAAGGAATGTTACTATTGTGGTGCTTATCAATGATCCAAGTTATCTCTTTATCATCTTGGTGGAAGAAGTTTTTCATCTCTTTGGTGTTCTCAATCAAATTAATTGATACCACTAGTGGCTGGTTATAACCTCAAATGTTGGATGTTTTCCATAAGCCCACAACAAGCGTCTTTTCGTTGCTGATTTTCCAACAACTCTGTCCAATCCTTCTTCGTAAGGATGTTCTCAAATTCATTTCTAGTAGAAGATGTTCTTCTTCTTCGTTTTTTTCACTCCATTATTCATTCCGGAGGCTTTCTGATATTGCTCTCTTCGAACCATCATCTTTTCATATCAAGATCATGTTTTCTTTTCCTTTCTGGCCCAATTAACAGGAGTGTCGTGTCCTCCATTCAAGTTCTCTCATCTTAACAAGTTTTGCCTCTCTTTTCAATCGGAGCGCTATCTGAAATCCTTCTTACCACTGGTGCCATTCTTTTTATAGTTCCGGAGGCAGTGTGTTGTTGATTTCAACAAGCATCATCCAATCAAGTTAATGTTAATTCCTTCCATTTTTAGTTGGAGTGCTGTTCGAAATATTTCATTCTTATCCCCTCTATATCTTGTTTTAACCGGAGTGGTTTCATTGGCTATCTTGTCATTCTCGCTGTATTCCTTGTTCCTCTTGTCCAACGGACTGTTTGCAGTCTCGTTCATCTCCGTTGTCTTCTTTCTTTCAAGTTTTGAACCTCTCAAGGTTCGTTGGTTTCACTCATTTGTCAAAGAAGCAACTTAGTCTTACCTCTTCCTCTTTCGCTTCTCTCCGGTGCCATCCTTAGATCTCGGGATGAGATCTCTTGTAAGTGGAGGAGTGTTGTGACGCCCCGAGACCGACGCTCTAGACAGCTTCCATATTTTTCGTTATCGTTGTGTGTTTTATTTGTTTGTTGCATTCATCATCGCATCATCCGCATTGCCTCGGCACTCGTTGTCGTCATTGTTTTTTAAAACTTGCATCCGCTAGTAGTTGCCGCTCCTTCCGTGTCTCGGTTGACCTTCTCTCAGATCAACCAGACCGCTCTCTTCTCTCTCTTTTCTGAGCTCATCAAATCCCTTGTTCTTCGTTTTCCCTCATGTCTAAACCGGAGTCTCTCTGTACAATACTCAAACCCCTCGCGTGCGTGTCCGAAACTTCTCCGAACCCGACCCGGGAAGTCATGGCCATTGGATTCGGATCATCCCCAAACATCTATAAAACATCTCCGTTTTCTTAATTGGACGCTCTAGCCTACTTATTCTCGACCGCCCGATTACGATCGGACGGACCAAATATCCCCTAACCTAAATTCATCTGCTATATATTAGTCTAACCCGAGACCAGATCCCTAATTTCTAGGGATCATCCTCGCCGCCGCCACCCGTGTCCATTCCCTCCTCCTTCCTCGGGATCTCACCCACCTACCTCGATAGTTTTCCCCAATGGCCAACCAGCGCCTGAGCCAACTGCCCATCGCCACCGCAGCCTCCGACCACCTCTGTCAGGCCAGACCACGCCTCCCCTTATTTCTCCTTCCTCCATCTGTTTTTCTCCCTCACGCAGTTCTCTCCCTCTCTCTGAACCTTCACAGGAGCCATGGCCGAAGCTTCAACCGCTGCCCGTCTCGTCTCCATCCGAAGCTGCCCTGGCCTCGGATCCGTTGGGTCCCGGCCATCCCCGTCGTTGCCGGACCTCCTCAGCTCGCCGGAGCCCCAAGACACGTGCCAAGTCCCTGCCGCTGCCATCTGCTTCCCCTGCAACGAGAAGAGCCGCCGCCGCCTCGACCTCCTCCTCGTCGGAGTCCCGCACAAGCCGCCGCTGCGAGTCGTCCTCAACGCCTTGCCCGTCTCCGGTCGCTCAGCCGGCGAGCCCAGTTGCCGGTGAAGCCCCACAGGTCGCCGTGTGCCCCTGCTCCTCCTTCTCTTTTCCCCTCTTCCTCCCTGACCCTTTCTCGCACCCGTGTCCTGCAGGAGTGCGTTGCGTAGCCGCCGCCCGAATCCACCGCCTGCCGCCATCCCGTACCTACCCTGCTTCGCCTTGGTTCGCCGTGGCTCCGCCGTCCCGCCAAGTCCCGCGCCGCCAAGCCCGACCTCGCCTCTGCTTCGCCCTGTTCAAGGGAACGAGCGAGCGATGCCACTCCCCCCCCCCCCCGTGTTGACTCGGTCCAGCCGTTCAGCGCCAGCCTGCGCGAGCCCTCCTCTGCCTTGCCTTCTCTGTGGGCCGCCAGCTCCTTCGGCCTCACCTCGCGGCCCAGATACGCCAGCTCAAGCCGGCCTGTTGGCCCAATGTGAGCAGCCGCCTCCTGTGCATAGTTGGCCCAGTCAGATTCGGCCCGCTTATGTTTTTTTCAGCGCTGCGAATCTGTTCATTATCCAGAAAAACTGCATGTTTATAGTTTGCACTCTCATGTTCATGCATGTAATAACTAATTAACCATGCATCGGATTAAAATAATTTAAATATGTAAAATGCTTAGAATTTCATCTAGTTTCATAATATGCTACTTTCATCCATGTTAAAAATGTTTAAATTTGCTGTTTGTTTAAATTTGTATAAATGCCATGTTAAAATGATTTATTTCATAACTAAATAACCGTAGCTCCAAATTTATTAAACTTTATATGTAAATGGGGTGAAAAAATGCATAGATTAACATGGTGCACTTCATTTTGCTATTTAACAACATTAAAATTGTGTTTAGGGAAGAACAGTACCAAATCTAAAATATGGGAATGAGGATTTTCCGGAATTGTTGTTTGTTGTTCCGGCCTTATTTAAACTCGCCTAAATAGTTAGTTTACTTATGATTCACCTCTTGCCATGTTAATCAACATTTAATATTGTTGGGTACATAACCGAGAGAGAACTAAATAATTGATGTGGTGTTTCGTCAATATGCAACTCGTTGCTTATTGAGCTCCACTTAATTTGTAGTATTGTTTGTGCACTTTGCCATGCCATGCATCATTAAACCGGACATGCATCATACTTGATTGTGCATCATGTCATGTTTATGATTGTGTGTTTACTATGTTGTTTGTTTGTTTCCGGGTTGCTTCTCTCGTTAGCTTCGGTTTCGTTCCGGAGTTGTGAGGATTCGTTCGACTACGTCCGTTTGTCTTCTTCATGGGCTCGTTCTTCTTCCTTGCAGGATCTCAGGCAAGATGACCATACCCTCGATATCACTTCTATCTTTGCTTTGCTAGTTGTTCGCTCTGTCGCTATGCTTGCGCTACCTACCACTTGTTTATCAAGCCTCCCAAATTGCCATGATAGCCTCTAACCTTTTTCACCCTTCCTAGCAAACTGTTGTTTGGCTATGTTACCGCTTTTGCTCAGCCGCTCTTATAGCGTTGTTAGTTGCAGGTGAAGTTGAAGATTGCTCCATGTTGGAACATGTTTATCTGGGATATCACAATATCTTTTATTTTAATTAATGCATCTATATACTTGGTAAAGGGTGGAAGGCTCGGCCTTATGCCTGGTGTTTTGTTCCACTCTTGCCGCCCTAGTTTCCGTCATACCGGTGTTATGTTCCTTGATTTTGCGTCCCTTACGCGGTTGGGTGATTTATGGGACCCCCTTGACAGTTCGCTTTGAATAAAACTCCTCCAGCAAGGCCCAACCTTGGTTTTACCATTTGCCTACCTAAGCCTTTTTCCCTTGGGTTTCCGGAGCCCGAGGGTCATCTTTTTAACCCCCCCGGGCCAGTGCTGCTTCGAGTGTTGGTCCGAAACGAGTAGACTGTGGGGCTACCTCGGGGAAACTTGAGGGCTGGTTTTACTCGTAGGATGTCTCATCCGGTGTGCCCTGAGAACGAGATATGCGCAGCTCCTATCGGGATTTGTCGGCACATCGGGCCGCTTTGCTGGACTTGTTTTACCATTGTCGAAATGTCTTGTAATCGGGATTCCGAGACTGATCGGGTCTTCCCGGGAGAAGGAATATCCTTCGTTGACCGTGAGAGCTTATAATGGGCTAAGTTGGGACACCCCTGCAGGGTATTATCTTTCGAAAGCCGTGCCCGCGGTTATGTGGCAGATGGGAATTTGTTAATGTCCGGTTGTAGAGAACTTGACACTCGACTTAATTAAAACGCATCAACCGCGTGTGTAGCCGTGATGGTCCCTTTTCGGCGGAGTCCGGGAAGAGAACACGGCTTTTGGGTTATGTTTGACGTAAGTAGGAGTTCAGGATCACTTCTTGATCATTACTAGTTGACGACCGTTCCGTTGCTTCTCTTCTCGCTCTTATTTGCGTATGTTAGCCACCATATATGCTTAGTGCTTGCTGCAGCTCCACCTCCCTACCTTCTCCTACCCATAAGCTTAAATAGTCTTGATCTCGTGGGTGCGAGATTGCTGAGTCCTCGTGACTCACCAGATACTTCCAAACAGTTGCAGGTGCCGATGATACCGGTGCAGATGACGCAACCGAGCTCAAGTGGGAGTTCGACGAGGAACTTGGTCGTTACTATGTTTCGTTTCCTGATGATCAGTAGTGGAGCCCAGTTGGGACGATCGGGGATCTAGCAGTTGGGTTATCTTCTTTTCTTTTGGCTTTGACCGTAGTCGGTCTATGTGTGTACTCTGAATGATGTATAAATTTTATTTATGTATTGTGTGAAGTGGCGATTGTAAGCCAACTCTCTTTATCCCATTCTTGTTCATTACATGGGATTGTGTGAAGATGACCCTTCTTGCGACAAAACCTACAATGCGGTTATGCCTCTAAGTCGTGCCTCGACATGTGGGAGATATAGCCGCATCGTGGGTGTTACACTACATGTCAGCTCTGGACCCACGTCCACGCGGTCCCACGTGTAAGCTCCGGACCCACAACCACTAACGCCGGCGGACAGAATGGACTCAAATATGGCCGTTTGGCCTCGTCATAGTAGCTGTGCATGGACTAGGGGCAAAGCTGAGCACAATTCGCATCTGAGGGCAAAACTGAGCAAATGAACACCACTGAGGGCAAAAGGATAATTAACCCATCTCTTAATATACGAAAAATTTGCACATCAAGTTTACTAAAACGACTTGTATAACTGAAACTCAAAAGTGCTCGTGCTTAAAATATGTACATCCAGTGGGAATAGATGCTTGATTTTGTTTCCTTAGAAGCTTTCCTATTCATTTTAAAGCATGTAGGCTTTAATTGTTGCCCCACCTCCCCCAGGTGCTAAATATTGGTTGATCAAAGATTTATAATAAAAGAATTCCATATATCTCTACTATTAAATGGGAGTATGTTGTCATTTCGTTGGGTGGTGAGTGGTGAGTTAGAAAGGAGGACAAAGATGGAGGAGGAGCGGCGCTGGATGGTGAGGAGTGGTGATGTTTAGAGAAGAGAAGGGGCACTAGGTGGTGAGATATCTCGGTGGGGTTTGGGTGCTGTTGCTACTGCTTTTATTTTCTGAACGAGATGTTGCGGCTGAGGGAGTCCTCGGACAGCTGGACTATATCCTTTGGCCGGACTGTTGGACTATGAAGATACAAGATTGAAGACTTCGTCCCATGTCCGGATGGGACTCTCCTTGGCGTGGAAGGCAAGCTTGGCAATACGGATATGTAGATCTCCTCCTTGTAACCGACTCTGTGTAACCCTAGCCCCCTCCGGTGTCTATATAAACCGGAGGGTTTAGTTCGTAGGACAACAACAATCATACCATAGGCTAGATTCTAGGGTTTAGCCTCTACGATCTCGTGGTAGATCAACTCTTGCAATACTCATATCATCAAGATCAATCAAGCAGGAAGTAGGGTATTACCTCCATCGAGAGGGCCTGAACCTGGGTAAACATTGTGTCCCCCGGCTCCTGTTACCATCCGCCTTAGACGCACAGTTCGGGACCCCCTACCCGAGATCCGCCGGTTTTGACACCGACATTGGTGCTTTCATTGAGAGTTCCACTGTGCCATCATCATAAGGCTGGATGGCTCACCTCGTTGTCAAGGACAACATCACTTCTGGGGGAGCCCTGGCTGTAGGCCAAACTCTCCGACTAGGCGGTTTCATCATGACCGCCTGTTCGGCCGCTGCACCGACGATGACTTCTCGGGTCATCGAAAACAACCTCCACGTCAGCTCGGGACTCGCTGTGCAGTTGAATCCAATAGAACTCTCTTCTTTGAACGAGCTCTTGGATCGCATCGCCGCTTTGGGAGTCGCTACAGACTATGATCAGATCGGGCTTAAACCCGACCAAAGGGAGATTAACTCCCCGCCGGTCACCCATTAGATAGCAGTGGTGGAGGAGCAATGCGGCGATTCTTCCTCTATCTTGAGGACAAACTATGTCCGGATCCCCGAGCTCTCTGAGCCGGATACCCGTCTACGGGAGGACATAACCAAACCCTGAACCTAGAATCAGGCAGCGGGCCAGACCTATCGGGCAACATCCCGGAGCCCGAACTTCCAAGATCGGAAACTCCTCCGCCCCTGGGTCTCAGATCGGGTCAAGGTTCGGACTTAAATCCACCCACCCACCCAGATATAAACGATCTTTCCCACATTAGACAAGAGCCCCAGGAGACAGTACACCACTATTGGGCCAGATTCCTCCTTGTAATGAACAAGGTCAAGGACTGTCGCGAGGAAGACACAATTTCATTCTTTTGCAATAATTGCACGGACAAAGGAATCCTCAACGCCATAAGTCGCCGTGACATAGCACACTTCGCTGACTTGGCGGCCACAGTACGGAAGTACTGTGCGATGGAAAGCGCCTGGAAAACCCAACCAAAATTTTGGGATGCTCCTGCTTTGACAAAACCCCCAGTCCGAACTAAAAGGGTGCACTCTCATAAGTCGCCCGACCCAATTACAAAGAAGCAAAAGCCCACTACAGGGCGTGGAACCGTATTGGAGGGATGGCTCAATGGGCCATGCAAAATTCACAGTACAATGGATACCATACCAACACACAGCCTTAGAGCATTTTGGGTACTCCGGCAGGTGGCCAAGAGCGGTGAGGATCTCCTCATCAAAAATACCGCAGAGCACCATCCCGTGGATAACAACAATACAATATTGACAGTCTTCGAGACCTTCGCCTCAAATAATAGGCGTAAGTGAGCACTCCGCAGCCTTGCCGAAGCTTGCCACGTGGCAACAATAAATCCATGGAGCGACATGGCTATCACCTTCAATGCCACTGACGAACCTAAATTCCGAACAGACCGAGCACCAGCCGCTTTGGTCCTTAGTCCAATTGTGGATGGCTTTCGGCTTAATAAAGTGCTCATGGACGGCGGCAGCGGTACTAGCCGATTTTGTCGCCGAATGGACAGAAGCCGAACTCCCTAAAGAATACGGCGCGTACTCCAATTGGATCATGCACTTCGACGACTCTAAAATGCTGGCGGGTCTGGGAGCTGGTGTCGTCCTGACATCCCCCACCGGAGATATAGTCCAGTACGTACTCCAAATACTATACACAGACTCCAATAATGCGGCCGAATACGAGGCCCTGTTACATGGTCTCCGGATAGCAGTTTCCATGGGCATTCAACGCCTGGAGGTGCGTGGGGACTCGAACCTCGCAATATCCCAAATAAATGGAGACTTCGACGCCAAGGATATGAAAATGGCGGCTTATCGCAACGCCGTCCTCAAAATGTCAGCTCGGTTCGAGGGGCTTGAATTCCACCATGTGGCTCGGGAAAACAATCAGGCGGCGGATATCCTCGCCCGTATCGGCGCTAAGTATGACCCTGCCCCACCTAACATCTTCTTGGAAAGGCTGTTTAAGCCATCCGTGGTATGGGAAGGGGACACCGGTAACAATAGTCCGGACCCGGCCACAACACCAGATACCGAACACTCTGACGCAATCGGAGGCTCTGCCACCGAAATAACACCTTCAGCCCACGTGATAATGGCCGTCATCGCCCCGTGGACAGAACCATTCCTGGCCAACCTAACTAGGCAGGAACTACCCGAGGACCAAAATGAGGCACGCTGCATAGTGCGGTGGTCTAAAGCCTACAAGGTCCACGAGGGAGAGCTTTATAAGAAAAGCACTACCGGAGTCCTTCAAAGGTGCATCTCCGAAGAGGAAGGGCGGAAGCTTTTGGCAGAAATCCATGCTGGACTCGGCGGCCACCACGCTGCAGCCCGGGCCCTTATAAGCAAGGCCTTATGTACATGTTTCTATTGGCCGACGGCCCGAGCAGACGCACAGGACCTTGTTCAATGTTGCGTCGGTTGCCAGCTTTTTGCAAACCAAAGCCATCTGCCGCCTACCGCTCTCCAAACAATCCCATTACTTGGCCCTTTGCGGTCTGGGGCTCGATATGGTCGGACCCCTCAAAGGGGGAACCCATAAGAAAAAATACCTATTGGTCATGGTGGACAAATTCACCAAATGGATAGAAGCCAAACCAGTCAAAACGGCTGAATCCGGACCGGTGATAGACTTCATATCTGGGGTTGTACACCATTATGGCATCCCCCACAGCATCATCACCGACAACGGCTCGAACTTTACAGCCGACGAGGTGAAACTTTGGTGCAGCAACATGGGCATCAAGCTCGATTATGCTTCTGTCTATCACCTGCAAACTAACGGTCAAGTCGAGCGAGCAAATGGTCTTATCATGAGCGGCATTAAACCCAGATTAGTGCGGTCCTTAAAGGAATCAAACACGCACTGGGTAGAGGAGCTCGACTCCGAACTATGGGGGCTACGGACCACGCCGAATCGCACTACCGGATACACACCGTTCTTTATGGTGTACGGCGCAGAGCCGGTACCGCCCTGCGACATAATTCATGTCTCACCTCGAGTGCGCATGTATGAAGAGAAAGAAGCCGAGCTTGATCGGCAGGACAGTTTGGACGCCCTGGAGGAGGAGCGTGACGTGGCAAAAGCCCGTTCCGCATTCTATCAGCAACAGGCTCGAAGGGTATCAAAGCAGAGAAGTACGGGCCAAAACCTACAAAGTTGGCGAACTCGTTCTACGCCTACCGGAGAAGAAAAAGAACAAGCTCAAGCCCAAATGGGAAGGTCCCTTCATTATTGACCAAGTTCTGACCGGTGGAGCGTACCGTCTGCGGGATGCATCGGACAATCGACTCGAGCCAAATCCATGGAACACAGCCAGACTCCGAAGGTTCTACGCCTAGTGCCGGACTCTATGTTCGCCTCCTTACCTCCGTCAATTTTTTAAATAACTGTTATCTGTCTTTTATCTTTTACTTTTTTTCCTTTTCTTCAAGGCCTTAAAAGGCTAAATTGTGTCTTGACTACACAATCTTGACGCGCTAACCGCGCTCATTATACATGGGGGCTTCTTATACATAAGCTTAATATAACTATTTTCCGGGCTCTATGCCCCACACATGTGTTATTCTTCCACATGTACCTTTTTTTGCCATTATATGCATCGATATGACTTAAGTTTTGGCCAAGCTGGGTTGCCTGGCTCTTGTGTTTATGCCCTACGTTCCCGTTAATTTGGCTAGGGCATAAGGGGAGCACCTCTGCGATTGTTACTGCCGGGTCAGCCGGATGTGTACCTCAGACTTGGTGAAGCCGAAAGCTAGTGTTCTTAAGGGAATACTCGGTCGGTGAACAAAAGATGACCTTTATTTATTTTAATACATGCCCCCAGATGTTTATAGCCTGCGTGTTTTTTCGCAGTTCAGACATGCACATTAGGGCATGCGTACCCAGGGAAAGGAACCCTTAACGGAACTATTCTCCCTGGAAGATGTTTCTTACTACCCATGTAATATAACATAGCTAGTTGGGACTTGTCTGTTCAAGCACTTATGACCCCTACGCCTAGTCTTCACACGTACCCCGGTTTTTACATAACTGAGCGGGTATTTGGATACACTCCGGACTATTGGGTCCAAAGGTCGAAGCGAAAAGGTCCGCCATGACAAATGATTTACAATCCAGTTAGGGACAATATATGTCACTTGAAGTACACAGTCACTTAGACTGACTAAATTCTTCTTCTATACCATCCAACAGGCTGTCTAGCCTACAATCCTGTTGGGAATACTTTGCTGCTAATTCTACTTGGTCATACACCAAACTGACGGGGATCTCCTTTCCGTCAGGCCCCACAGGTCCGACCTCGGCCATGTGGTTAGGGTCAGTCTTGGTATAACACGTCTTCACCATGGCCCAGGCTTCCCTCGCACCTTGTCGGCAGGCTGATATCTTCCATAATCGGAAGCGCCGCCGCGCTCCCTTGAGCTTCTCTACAAGCTCCCCCATGCCCCCTGGCAGGGAGACGGATGGCCACAAGGCTTGGGCAATGCCCTGCATCACCTGCCGAACTTGTTCGTGCAGTTGTGAGAGCTCTGGCAGAAGATCACCCGCGGACCCGGGCATTTCCTCCTCGGGACGACCCGTCAGCATACCTGCAGATATAAATCTGTTAGCCAGCTTCTTTGCCGAACTCTTTCAAAAGTTCGTTCAAGCACTTACTGAAAATGCTGCGTAGAAGCCGCTTATTATCCTTCACGGAGTCCGCAAGCTGGGCTCGAACATCTTTCAGTTCCACGCCCAGCTGGATATTGGCGTCTTAGAGATCGTTTTTCTCCTGCCTAACCCGCGTAAGCACGCGCTCGCCAGCACTTAGCTGACGTTTAGCACGTTGCGCATCCCCCGGCACGGCCTCCGGATTCACTCCGGAGTCATCTGCAGCATCTATCGATTAGATTTGCATGCATGTCGCATACTATCTGGTACCTGTCATTCTTTGCAATGGAAACAAGTGTTACCAGAGGGGGCCTTCTCGGACTCCTTCAGCGCGGCAACTGCGGCCCGTAGCTGGGCTTTGCACTCTTCCAGCTCTTGAGACAATTGGGTATTCTTCTCTGTAAGAACCTGCACACATAATGATCCTTAAATCAGTTGTGTCAACTGTTTCAAGTCTCAGGGGCTACTGATATATATAATCATCGGATTTTCTTACCCGTATATCCTTTACATATTGATCCGTGGCTCTGGCAAGACCATTTTGAGCGGGACGGATGTACGCGTCTCCTGAGTTGAAGGCATCAAACGCCTCTTGGGAGAAACAAGCGTCACGGAGTACGGCCCGACGACGCCTGTGATTCATGGTGCTCTCCACTTCGGAATTTGTAGCGGATAGCCTATCTGTATCCTCTGTAGGAGGAACGTCCGGCATTCGCCCCATGTTAGCTTCCGCCTCCATGTCCGGCCCTGGAACCCGACTGGTGGAGGCATGATCGGCAACCTCTCCGGATATAGTCCGGCGAGCGTTTTTCCTACTAGGAAACATGGACGTTATCATATTTTAAAAGATGACAACCACGGAGCGAGGTTCTGTATGATACCTCTGCGACGACGTCTCAGTCCTGACCGCCTTCCTTTTTAGCCTACCCGGCTTCGGTGCCCCTTGTTGGCGAGTCGCTGCGGGTTCGGCATGGCGTCCCGATGGCCTTCCCTGTAAGACACCATATGTGTACGGTAGGTGAAGTGCAGAAAAGGGGATCCTTCTCGGAAGTTGGGACTCTGGTTTTACTTACGTGCGATGCAGGGAGTAGTCCAGGATAGTCGGCTATGATGGCCACCATGGCATCATTGCAGCTCAATTGATAGAATGTCCTGTCGATCAGCTCCACAAATATGTCCGGATCCTCTTCAAGTCCGGGATCGAGGGCCCGGTCAGGGTCCTCCGGTTGTGGAGGCGGACTGTGGACCTCCCTTACAGCTTTTCGCAGTTCCTGCCATGAAACGGCAAGGTAAATACTTATGACGAAGAATGCGGGAAGGTTGGGAGTAAAAGGTGACAGCTCACCCAGCTTGGAGGGTTGTACATGGAGAATCCATCTCATGGCTTAATGCGGATGAACTCCTCTTCCTCTCCCTTATACAAATCGGACATGATTTTTGCTAGAGCAGCAACTGAGTCCGGTCCCTTACGCCTGCAGCGGGTGGCATCATCTTCCCCGTTAAAGTGCCACATGGGGTGCCCTCGATATTGAAGTGGCTGCACCCCCCGCATTATACATATTGACATAACCTCGACTATTGTCAATCCTGATTGAGCCAGCACTTTTATCCGGCCCATCAGGTAAAGGACTTCTCCGTTATCTTCCTCCTGAGGGCTCCGAGGGCGCCAGCTGCGGCGTTTCTTCAAGGGAGCGTTGTCGAACTCAGGGAGGCCCATCCGAATAGGGTCCGGAAGGGGGACGTCCTCCATATAAAACCACTCCGAAGGCCAGTCCTCGGATGTCTTCTTCGGAGTACCGGACAGGTATCCGGTCCCGGCGATGCACCATATTTCGGCTCCGCCCACTTGGTACAGTGACCCCTCCTGTGTATGGGGTACGAGGCAGAATAACCTCTTCCATAGCTCGAAATGAGCTTCGCAGCCCAAAAACAGCTCGTAAAGGGCGACATAGCCAACAATGTGTAATATGGAGGCGAGGGTGAAATTATGCAGCTGGAGGCCATAGAACTCCACGAGCCCGCGGAGGAACGGATGAATTGGAAATCCAAGCCCTCTTAATAAGTAAGGGACGAGGCATACTCGCTCCCCATGGATGGGCTGGGAAAGATCTCCGCTTGCTCCCCGCCATTATAGGTGGCGAGCCCGGCTCGAACGGGGACCATATACGCTGGAGGGAGAAACCCCTGGGTCTGCAACTCTACTAATTGGATGTGAGGGACGGAACACTTCTTCCAATTGCCGGGCTTAGGGCTATGGGAGCGAGAGGAGGAGCTGCGACGACCGGCCATGTTGGAATGGATTTTTTCCGGGAGCGCTCCAATGGATACTCGTTGTGGGAGGATGGTGTGATCTGGATCTGAGAATCCCCGTCTCTTTAATAGGCGATTTACCCACATGGCTAGGGTGACAAATGTAAAAATGCCCCGACTTCTCGCATTCGCTCGACGCGTGGAGAATATCCATTATTAGGCGCGGAAGCCAAGGAGTGCAACATTTATGGGAAGCCGGACACTACTCAAACAAGTATTCAAAATTTGGAGAAGAACCCGCCTTGCAATTCCGAAGACAATCTGCGCACCGGACTCATCGCCATTGAAGCCTGGTTCGGGGGCTACTGAGGGAGTCCTGGATTAGGGGGTCCTCGGACAGCTGGACTATATCCTTTGGCCGGACTGTTGGACTATGAAGATACAAGATTGAAGACTTCGTCCCGTGTCCGGATGGGACTCTCCTTGGCGTGGAAGGCAAGCTTGGCAATACGGATATGTAGATCTCCTCCCTTGTAACCGACTCTGTGTAACCCTAGCCCCCTCCGGTGTCTATATAAACCGGAGGGTTTAGTCCGTAGGACAACAACAATCATACCATAGGCTAGCTTCTAGGGTTTAGCCTCTACGATCTCGTGGTAGATCAACTCTTGTAATACCCATATCATCAAGATCAATCAAGAAGGAAGTAGGGTATTACCTCCACCGAGAGGGCCCGAACCTGGGTAAACATTGTGTCCCCCGCCTCCTGTTACCATCCGCCTTAGACGCACAATTCGGGACCCCCTACCCGAGATCCGCTGGTTTTGACAACGACAGCGGCACTGAGATGGCCTGAGCAGGGGAGCACGACAACAATGCTAATTCCTCCCTGATTCTCTCTCATTTGATTGCTGAATATTGTGCTTACTCCTATCTCTCGCTTGCTTGCAGGCTTTCAAAAGTGAGGCTGGGGCGTGGAGGTGAGTTCAAGGCATGGGTTGTTCTGCATTTTGATAGATAGTCTTCTATGATCAAATTGGCGTCTCAATGTAAGGACTGAAATGAGATAATTAACTTCTTTTAGTTGTTTGTTTCTGCTTATTGATAGAGATAATTATTCCCTATTTAGTAGAGATGATGCAACATATTAATATTGGGAAATATTTATAGTTCATTTGATGTTCATATCTCCATCCTAGCGACCGCTTTGTCCATGGCGTTTTTATCGCATCCACCCAGGTCAGTATGAAACTTCATACAATTGGTGTACTTCCAACTTACTAAACAGGAAACAATAATTATGTTATGCTACATGAAAATAGGACTTTTTGTAGGGATGCGTGATACTACGACTTGGTAGATTGTGAACCACCTTTTCAAAACATGATATACGCAACAGATTAGCTATTAGTTGTGAATAATGATGAGTTTTCTTGCTCTCTAAAAATAATGATGTGTACATAAATATCATCAAGACAATGATAGTGCAATCCATGTTTTAGTTTTTGCAAATCTGTATATTCCATTCATAGATTTTTTTTCTATGGTGTAAATAGATATTTTTTCTATGGTGTAAATTTATGGTCTGATGCATCAAGGTCTTAGTACAGGGAATTCGTGTGTTGCTGATTACTGTTTTTTGCCATAGTTTGGTGTTTGCCACCTAAAAATATATTCAGATAGATACAGAGTAGGGGCCCTTTAATTGGCATCCAATTAAGTTGTGTAGTTCCCAACTCGTCCTTGCTTTGTTTGTCCATGATTATTTTTAAGCTTTGTCATGCAGGTCTTACCCTCAGTTGATGATCATCATCTCAATGTCAATGGCGTTTCCCTGGCAGTTGTAACTCGTTACATGTACCACTTGCTTTATAGTAATACAAGTTTAGGTGGTAAGTCGCCTATTGTCGGAGTAATGGGCCACGGGTAGCCTAACCCGAGTCCCAGAACCTTTCAAGACATCGGGGCCGGCTGCGCCCCTCAAAGCGTCAAGACGAAGCACCGCCTTCAGGCAGCCGGCTGGCCGAATGGCCGACAGCCAGAAGACGGCCATGCTCAGGAAGGCGGCTCCAAGGCGGGCCGACTCCTAGCAGGCGGCCTCCAGAGAGGCCGGCTCCTAGCAGTCGGCCCACGGCGCCCTCAGAGTCTCCGCCCCCATGAAGAAGACAAGACATGGTGAGGCTACAGTGTAGCCCATCACCCCCGAATCTAGGGCCGGACGTGGCCACAGTGCTCCGTATAGGCGGAGATCTCCGCCCGGCGCGGCACTGTTGCCACTCCACCCCTGATATCACTGCTGGCAGGCAGGGCCCTGCTCCCACGATGGTCTGTCGGTACGGCCTGCAGGCGGCGGGCCCCACCAGTCAGCGAGAGCCCGGAAGACGGCGGAAGCCTCACCAGTCGGACCCGAGGGAGGCCGGCTCCCAGCAGGCGGCCCGTTTCTTCCTCGGGGCCCGTGCACCATTAACCAGATAAGACACGGAGTGGCTACAGTAATCTTCCACCAGGCGGCGGGACTGTAGCCACACCCCCCTGACCAAGCCTGCGTCATTAGCATCACGGCTACAGTAATCAGCAGCCGGCAAGACCCGCGAGCAGCGGGAGCGGCCTGTCGGCGCCGTACCAGACCAGCCGGCGGGGCCCACCAGGCAGCGGCCCCCAGCAGCCGGCGGAGAAGCCGGCGACCAGAGAGACTGACAGCCGGGTCCTACACCCGGCTGGATTACCATTGCACCCCTGGGGGGTAGGCCTATATAAACCCCCCAGGGCACCCATGCAAAGGGTTCGAACCTGATAATGATAGACACATACCTAGGGGGAGGGAAGAGCAAGCCTTGCCTTCTTCTACCTCTAGCATACAGCTCGAGGAGCACCATTGTACTCACTAGTGCCTTAGTGATCATGCAGAGACCCCGCAGAGCAGGACTAGGGGTGTTATCTCCCGGCGTTCGTGTCTACGCCTCATCCCGCTTCCAGGCACCGGTGACGTTCTACTCGCTCCCACCATGATAAGCCATCCATTGGCATATGTCGCACCCAACCCCCGAATTTTGGCGCCCACCATGGGGCGAGGTGCACCGTCTCCCGGAGACCTATTCTGGACGGGAACCCTGTTCCTTCCTAGCAAGCGCAGCCAGCCCAGCACGCCATACAGCGCCTGTGCCGACGCGCTGCACGGCGCGGAGGTCGCCTGCGCGGCGAGCTGCCTCGCCAATCTTGTCGGCGAGATTCGCCTCTCCGACGAGCCCGCGTCTGATGCGGGCACCGATGGCCCCGAGAGCCGCCTCGTGAGCCGCCTCGATCAGCTCCACGACGCCAGCGAGCCTGCTGTGGACTTGGAGTCGGTTGGCTCCACCGACCCGATGCTTGTCAACTCGGACACGGCGTCGCTTGACGCGTTCCCCACCAACATGGTGGTCTACGACGAGCTGCTTCCTCGCGCGGACAGCGGCGGCAGCACCGTCACGGAAGTGCTCGTCATCAGCCACGCCGAGCACTCTGGCGGAGGTGGCCAGGATCCGTTGCAAGCGGCGATGCAAGACCTGACTGCGCCCATCCCGGAAGATGCCGACGCCGAGACGCTGGAGGCACGCCGCGTCCAGCTCGTCGAGAGCGCCAACCGGCTGGCCAGCATGAGATGCCTCTCGGAGGCTTACCAGCATGAGATGGACCGTGCTGTCGGTGGCACGCCGGCTCCTGGTGGGCCTAGCCGCATTGGCCAGATCCGGCAGTGTGGCGCGACCATCGCGAGCATGTTCGGGACTGATCGTCCCGTCTACGCCACACCTGCGGAGAACATACGAGCTGCCCAGGCGGCAGCAGACGAGCTAGACAAGCTCGAGGGCGACGAGTGTCGCCACATGACGGAGCGAGTCCAGCAGCTCCTCGACGCGGCTGCTGAGCAGCAAGAGGCCGGGTGCCGCACTGAAGCGCCCAACCGGCGAAACGACGACCCGCCTCCTCGCCGAGACCAAGGCGCGACATCCCGGACGCCGACTGGTGGCGCCCACGATAGAAGAGACAAGGAGCCGGCTGCTAGCTGCAGCCGGACTCGCATCACCATCGAGCGCGACCAAGACGGCCGCCCAAGAGCAGTGCAGCGACAAGACGACTGTCCGCCTCCTCCTCCCCGCAGGGAGAGGCGCATTTCCCCGCCGCCTATTGATCACCCATCACTCAGCGACCACCTTGGCCGCCGAGAAGGAATCGGAGAAAATGATGCCCGCCACCGGATCGATCGCCTCAATCGATCCCTGGCGCTAGAAGAAGAAGATGAGCTGGGTCTGCCATGCTTCGGCCCCTGCATCCGAGACGAACCTTTCCC
The DNA here is from genome assembly GCF_018294505.1 of Triticum aestivum. Classification (NCBI taxonomy): domain Eukaryota; kingdom Viridiplantae; phylum Streptophyta; class Magnoliopsida; order Poales; family Poaceae; genus Triticum; species Triticum aestivum. The sequence goes on from NC_057808.1 coordinate 44,820,804, forward strand.
CAAAGGGTTCACGCTCCCGAGAGATACACCCAAGTACACCAGCTCCGTGAAGCCGGAGGACTGGCTGGTCGACTACTCCACAGCCGTCAGCATCACGAACGCCAACAAGCGCGTTGTCGTGAAGTACGTTCCGCTCATGCTCCAGGGAACGGTCCGGACGTGGCTGAACAGCCTGAAGCCCCGCAGCATCAACAGCTGGGTTGATTTCACTGAAGCATTCATCCGCAACTTCACCAGCACGTACAAGCGGCCGCCCAAGCCCCGCTAGCTCTCCTTGTGCGTCCAAGGCCCCAACGAGTCGACTCGCGACTACCTCACACGCTGGGCCGAGCTGCGCAACTCTTGCGAGGGCGTGCACGAGGTGCAGGCCATCGAGTACTTCACTGCCGGGTGCCGAGAGGGCACCCTCCTCAAGCACAAGCTCCTCTATGATGAGCCGGCAACCCTCGACGAACTGCTGATCATAGCAAACAAGTACGCCACGGCCGACTCCTCCATGAAGGCGGAGATCCAAGTTAACGCGTCGGGCGAGGTGGCCCCTCAAACTCCTCGGACCCTAGCTGGTGACACCAGTCGACGACAGCAACCAAACGACAACAAGCGCAAGGCCATGCAGCCGGCTTCCATGAGGCGGCAGGTGGCAACAGTCGAAGATCAGCAGCCGGAAGGGCAACCTCCCCCCAAGCGCCAGAAGGGCGGCAAGCCCAACTGGTTGCCCGCCTTCTCATATGAGCAGACCCTTGATGCACCCTACAAGTTCCACAATGGCGCGAAGCCGTCCAACCACACCACTCGGAAGTGCCACTGGCTCACCAAGATCGCCAAGGGTGACGGACTCCAGCCCCCTCCGCCTGCCGGCCCGCCGCCTCCTCCTCCTCAGCAGCCGGCGGCTCGGCCAGTCAGCGTGATACAAGATGAGTACCCTGAAGAGCATGGGGCTTATGTCGTGTTCACCAGCGTGGCCGACGACAGGCGCAGCAGGCGGCAGCAGCAACAAGAAGTGAATGCGGTAGCATCGGAGACCCCTGAATTCATGCATTGGTCTGAGAAGCCCATCAGCTGGAGTAGAGCCGACCACCCGGAGGTGATGCCCAATCCCGACTCTTATGCTCTAGTGTTGGATGCCACCTTTGCCACGGAGAGGCGAGCTGCTCACTTCTCCCGAGTTCTGATAGATGGCGGCAGCAGCATCAACATCCTGTAAAAAGATACCATGGAGAAGTTGGGAATCAAGCAGAGACATCTTCAGCCCAGCCGGACTGTTTTCCATGGCATTGTTCCAGGCCTTTCCTGCTCACCAATCGGCAAGACTCAGATAGATGTCCTCTTCGGGGACAAAAATCATTTCCGCCGAGAGCCAGTCTGGTTTGAGGTGGTGGACCTTGAGAGCCCTTATCATGCATTGCTCGGCCGGCCTGCCCTGGCCAAGTTTATGGCGGTCCCCCACTATGCTTACCTGAAGATGAAGGTGCCGAGCTCCAAGGGAATCCTGACCATAGCAGGAGACTACAAGAAGTCGTCCGCCTGCGCAGCAGAGAGCAGCCGGTTAGCCGAGTCCCTCGTGATCGCGGCTGAGAAGCGGCTCTTTGACCGGGTTATGGCGATGGCCGGCAAGCAGCCGGAAATGTCACCCAACCCCAAGGAGTCGGAAGCTGAGGGCTCGTTCAAGCCGGCAAAGGAGACAAAGAAGATACCCTTGGACCCGGAGCACCCGGAGAGGCACGCTGTCATAGGTGCAAACCTTGACAGCAAATAGGAAGGCGAGCTCGTCGATTTCCTCCGTGAGAATCGGGACATCTTTGCATGGTCTCCCAAGGACATGCCGGGTGTTCCGACGGAATTCGCCGAGCACAAGCTACACGTCCGGTCTGATGCCAAGCCAGTCAGGCAGCCCTTGCGCCGCCTGTAGAGGAAAAGAGAAGAGTTGTTGGAGAAGAGATAGCCCGGCTTCTAGCAGCCGGCTTCATCATGGAGGTGTTCTTTCCAGAGTGGTTAGCCAACCCAGTCCTAGTGCTGAAAAAGAACAAGCAGTGGCGCATGTGTATTGATTATACCAGCCTCAACAAAGCATGCCCCAAAGATCCCTTTGCCTTGCCAAGGATTGACCAAGTGATAGACTCCACAGCCGGATGCGAGCTGTTGAGCTTTTTGGATGCATACTCAGGGTATCACCAGATCAAGCTAAACCCGGCCGACAGGCTGAAGACCGCCTTCATCACGCCATTCGGAGCCTTCTGCTACCTGACCATGACGTTCGGCTTGAGGAATGCCGGCGCCACGTTTCAGCGTTGCATGCAGAAGTGTCTCCTCAAGCAACTCGGCAGAAACGCCCACGTCTATGTGGACGATGTTGTGGTGAAGACGGAGAAGCGTGGAACGCTGCTAGAAGACCTTAAGGAGACCTTTGAGAACTTGCGCCGATTTCAGATCAAGCTCAACCCAGAGAAATGCGTCTTTGGAGTGCCAGCCGGCCAGCTTCTTGGCTTTCTGGTCTCAGAGCGCGGCATAGAGTGCAACCCTGTGAAGATCAAGGCCATCGAGAGGATGGAAGTGCCCACCCGACTGCTGGACGTGCAAAAATTCACCGGCTGCTTGGCATCCATCAGCCGTTTCATCAGTCGGCTGGGCGAGAAGGCTCTTCCCCTGTACCAGCTCATGAAGAAGACCACTTTTTTCGAGTGGAACGACAAGGCGGATGAAGCTTTTCTCCAGCTCAAGAAGATGTTGACCACTCCGCCTGTCCTGGCGGCTCCGACTCCTAAGGAGCCCATGCTCCTCTACATCGCCGCCACCAGCCGGGTGGTCAGCACAGTCATAGTGGTGGAACGCAAGGAAGAAGGCAAGGCACTACCAGTCCAGAGGTCGGTGTATTACCTGAGTGAAGTGTTGTCCGCCTCCAAGCAAAACTACCCCCACTACTAGAAGATGTGCTATGGCGTGCACTTTGCCGCCAAGAAATTGAAGCCATATTTTCAAGAGCACCCAATCACTATGGTCTGCACTGCTCCCCTTGCCGAGATCATTGGAAGCCGAGATGCCTCAGGCCGAGTGGCCAAATGGGCCGTAGATTTGGCCCCCTACACCATCTACCACCAGCCTCGCACCGCCATCAAGTCACAAGCACTGGCCGACTTCCTCGTCGACTCGGCCGAGACCCAGTACTTGCCACCAGCGCCAGACTCCACCCATTGGCGAATGCACTTTGATGGTTCCAAGATGCGCACCGGTTTGGGAGCTGGCATCGTCCTCACCTCTCCCAAAGGCGACAATCTCATATATGTGCTGTAAATTCACTTTGCCGCCACCACCAACGTTGCTAAATACGAAGCACTCATTCACGGGCTCCGGCTTGCCAAGGAACTCGGCATTCGCCGGGTCCTGTGTTATGGAGATTCCGACTTGGTGGTCCAGCAGTCGTCAGGTGATTGGGACGCCAAGGATGCAAACATGGCGAGTTACCGCTTCCTCGTACAGCAACTCAGTGGATACTTTGAAGGATGCGAGTTTCTCCATGTGCCAAGAAATGACAATGAGCAAGCTGATGCCTTGGCACGGATCGGCTCCACCCGGCAAGCAATACCAGCGGGCGTCGCCCTGCAACGCCTCCTTAAGCCGTCTGTCAAGCCATCGCCAGAGTTGGATTCCATCTTTCTGCCGGCTCCTCCTGAAGCAATCGGATCCGACTTGAGGACCCCAGCAGCCGGCACGGGGAATTCGACAGGTGACCCGGGGACTGCAGCAGCCGCACCCAGCCCGGGGACTGCAGCAGTCGGCCCGGGGACTTCATCGACTCAGCAAGCGGCAGCCGACTCCAACTCGCCGCCTCCCGGCCCAACCGCCCTCGTGCAAGTAGTAGTCCTAGCAGTCGAAGAAATTGCAGCACCTTCATGGGCCCAGCCCATCCTCAACTTTCTGGTGAACAAAGAGCTGCCGACTGATGAGATCTCGGCCCGGCAAGTGCAACGCCGAGCAGCAGCATACACCATAATCAACAGAGAACTTGTGAGGCGCAGTGTCACTGGTGTTTACCAGCGCTGCGTAGAGCCGGAGCAAGGCCAAGCAATCCTCAAAGATATCCATCAAGGCGAGTGTGGTCACCATGCGGCTTCAAGAGCACTCGTGGCCAAGGCTTTCCGCCACGGTTTTTTCTGGCCGACTACTCTAGAAGACGGCAAAGAATTGGTCCAGAAATGCAAAGGGTGCCAGAAGTTCTTCTCCAAACCACATCAGCCGGCTTCTGCACTCAAGACTATCCCCATTGCCTGGCCCTTTGCCGTCTGGGGCCTAGGCATGGTGGGACCATTCAAGACGGCGCGTGGCGGCATGACTCATCTGCTTGTCGCGGTGGACAAGTTCACCAAGTGGATAGAAGCAAAGCCAATTAAGAAATTGAATGGTCCGACTGCTGTGACTTTCATCTCCGACATCACCATCCGGTATGGCATACCACACAGCATCATCACCGACAATGGTACAAACTTTGCCAAAGGCGCCTTGGCCCGTTTCTGCGCGACGCAGGGCATCTGACTGGACTTAGCGTCCTTTGCCCATCCGCAGTCAAACGGCCAAGTGGAGCGAGCAAACGACCTCATTTTGTCCGGCATCAAGCCCCGACCGGTCGAGCCTCTGGAGCGTTCGGCCGGCTGTTGGCTCGATGAGCTGCCGGCCGTCCTCTGGAGCCTGTGCACAACTCCGAACAAGTCAATCGGCTTCATGCCTTTCTTCCTCGTCTACGGTGCTGAAGCCGTCATCCCGACGGACATAGAATTCGACTGCCCTCGAGTCACTATGTACACTGAAGAGGAGGCAGAAGAAGCACGACAAGACGATGTCGATCTGCTGGAAGAGGGCCGGCTGTTGGCACTCAGCCGGTCCACCATCTACCAGCAGAGCCTGCGCCAATACTACAACCGGAAGGTCAAGCCAAGATCCTTCCAAGAGGGAGACCTTGTGCTCCGGCTGATCCAGCGAACAGCCGGCCAGCACAAGCTCTCGGCACCTTGGGAAGGCCCCTTCATCATTAGCAAGGTGTTGGGCAACGACTCCTACTACCTCATCGACGCTCAGAAGCCTCAAGCACGCAAAAGAGATGACTTCGACAAGGAGACGGAGCGACCATGGAATGCAAACCTCCTTCGAAGGTTTTACAGTTGATGCAGTATGTACCACGCCATCTTTTGTATTAAATACGAAGACTCCGGGTCCCCCGAGAAGAGCTCGGGGACTGCCCTCTTTTATCTATATGATAAGGATTACGCCTGTCATTGTGATATTTCATTAGTCCGTCTGGCACCGGTTTCGAGCAGTCGACCCGGGGACTTGTCGCCTTGTGCTATGTAATGCTTCCTGCAGCCGGACAAGTAATGCGTTGGCACTTAAGCCCTCTCCTGTCAGAAGCTGCAGCTCGCAGAGCGGCTGTCCGGCGGGCAGGAGTAAAGGTAGAAAGAGTGTCCGCATGAAAAATGGCTAAGGACCCAAAGCATGCACATAGCCCAAGCCGGCTTCCCGCTTCGCCGACCGGCTGCTGAGCAGCCGGCCAGCCGGCTTCTACTTAACTTGCTAAAAAAACTCTAATTGGCTAAGTACTTGCCTCCCGAAAGTGGCTAAGTACTTGGCCCAACCACAGTCCGCAGAGCGGCTGTTCGGCTGGCAAGACGGCAACCGAGGGAAGGCGGCAAAGGAAAAAGGCCAAAGAGCAGAAAGCAAGGAAAGATAGAATTCGGCAAAAATATTTACATATCAAAAGGCCCTTGGCCGACATTCAACAAAAGTTTGAAATACACCCCGCGGGTGGAATTGTGCGAAGTTAACAAAGTTTGTCGAGACTGATAAGCAGGTAAAAACAAAGATAAATTCGCAGCCTAGGGAGCAGCAGACGGGTTCGGTGGAACGGTGGAGTCGGTGGTGCCGGTTGGTGGAGCGGCCGACTGGTCAGTCTCCGCTTGGTCGCCTTCAGTAGCAGCCGGCTCACTCGGGCGTGGCTCGTTGCTGGAGGCGCGGTCGAGCTGAGGCTGGCCGTCCGCTCCGACCTCTGGCGCCTCCTCTTCACCTTCCTCCTCCTCCTCGTCTTCTTCCTCACCGCTGGAGTCGATCAACTCGGCTGAGTCCTCACCATCCTCTGGGTTCAGCCCGAACCACTCTAGTGGCGCCTCGGCCCGCTCCGGGATGAAGATGATGGTGTTGGTGTACTCGGCGATTGCCGCCGCCCGCTTGACAAGATCATCCTCCACTGCCACCAGCTCCTCCTGGGCCTCCTGTCGAAACGTGGTCAACTGGGCTAGATTTAGCCCAGGGTACCATGCCTTGACGAATTCCAAGGCCCGGCGTGCTCCAGCCCGGGCCGAGGAACCCTTCCAAGCCTCCAGACGGCCGGCCGCCACCTCCAGCCAGTCGGCGGTCCGGCTGGGCGTGCGTGGAGCCGGTATGTCCGGCCACAGGGCGGCGATTGCCTGGGCGCCGACACACTGAAGACGGCGCAACATCCGATGAGCCGGCTGAAGACAGGCCTGGATGCTAAGAAGCTGCTCGCTGAGTGTCCGGGGGGCGTCGGCAGCAATCTCCGCACCTTCCGCCCTTCGTGATCGGCATCAATGGCCCGATTGGCAGCGACAGAATGACCGGGGAAGAAGTCTGCTTAAACAGAAGCAAAAAGCCAAAGTTAGGAACAAGAAGCCGGCCTGATCAGCAGTCGGCGGCTAGAAGAAAGAGTAAAGAGGGAAGCTCACCGTCAACCATGTCTTCAATCTCGCTGAAGCCCGGTGTTGGCTTCGCCCAGCTGCTGCTGCAGGGCGGCGTTGGCCTCTGCAAAAGTAGAAAAAGAAAAGGACATCAACAATCAACAAAGAGAGATATAGTTGCCGGGAAGATCCGGCCCGACTGCTCAGCAGCCGGCCCAAATCTCGGGGACTACAGCCTGCGGGTGCGCCAGCGCGCCCCCGCAGAGAAAGAAGTCATCAATATCAACGAAAAGAAGAACAGTCGTCGGCGAGATCCGGCCCGACTGCTCAGCAGTCGGCCCGAATCTTGGGGACTACAGCCCGCGGGTGCGCTAGCGCGCCCCCGCAGAGAAAGAAACAAAGACTCACTCCGGCTTTCCGACAAGTCGGCGGTCCGTTCAGTTAGCTCCTGGACCTTGGAGTTGAAGACGGTTGCACGGAGGTTGTGATAATCCTGCAATGAAGATATCAGATAATGTTAGTACTCGGAGCTTGCCAATTAAAGTTCCGAGCCGCCTGCTTAGCAGCCGGCCCGAAACTCGGGGACTACACCCAGTGGGTGCGCTGGCGTGCCCCCACGGAGAAGCATAAAAATCAAAGAAGCAAGAAGTATATCCGGACGGCGGCTCGCGACTCCAAGAACGCATTGTTGCAACGCTTAAGAGTGTCGGCCTCGGCATGAAGCTTGGCTTGGACGTCTAGGACGCCGTGTTCAAAGGGCCCGTCCCGCCTCCCCGCACCCACCCAGTGGGCGCGGCGCTGGTCGCCTCGGCGTCCGGGATTGAAGAGCTCGCGGCGGCGGTCTCCTGCGGGCGTGGTGCCGAAGCCGCCTTTGCGAGCCGGCGGCGCGTCGGGGTGCGGACCTCAGGAGTTGGGTCTGTCGCCATCTCGTCTCCGGCTGGTGGCATCGGTGGATCAGCCGGCTGCTTGTCTCGCGCCTCCTCAGAAGGCGGCGGCGGGGGCACGATTACGTTTGGCATGACGACATCACCGCCGTCCCTCTCCATGATAGGGTGCTCGTCGCCGGCTCCCCCAGTCGGCGCCACGAATTCTAGTGGCGGCGGCGCGGAGTTCAGGGGAGTAACGAATATCACCGACTGACGGCGCGCGGCTTCCTCAGCCTACTTCTTCGCCGCGGCAGCAGCCTCGGCCTCCGCCAGCTTCTTCAAAGCGGCGGCCTCCGCCTTGTCCGCCTCCACCTTCTCCAGGCGGGCGGCTTCCTGCTCCTCGCGCACCTCCCGCGCGTTTCGCTCCGTCGCCTCCCGGAGGTCGGCGGCCGGATCGATTCGCCGGGTTGTGGTGGAGGTCTCCGCCGACCCAACGATGGACGCGGCGGCTGACTTCTCGAGAGAGAGCGGAGCTCTAAATCAAGAAAATAAAGCAAAGGAAGTTCAGAAAGAATCGACAAGAAAGAAGAGCCCAAGGGAAGGATGCTTACGCCGACACCATGGGAGGCGCCTTCGGGAGCTTCTGAAACATGGCCGCCTTCGCAGCGGCCTCCTTCCGCCTGGTCACGGCAGTCGGATTCTTGGCCTTCTTCGGTGCGCTACCGAACAAGACGGCGCCTTGCTTACGCTTGCGCGTGCCGCCTCGGACAGTCAGCTCGACGGAGGGGCCCGCGTCCGCCCTGCAGGCCCCCCGCGCGGGGCGCGGCTCGTCTTCCTCCTCCTCCTCGTCGGGCCACGTCTCAATGCCGCCTTCTTTGGAGCCGCCTGCTTCGTAGACGCCGCCGGTCACGGTGTCCTCCAAGGCGGCCGCCCCCAAGTCGGGGTCGTCCACGTCGCTCACCACCCGGTCCGGCGCATAGGGGCCACCCGGCCCCACGATGGCGGCCGTCGCGTCCGACATGTAGATCTGTTTCAAACGGTGAGAGGCTGGCTAGTCAGGACCAAGATCAAGGCCAAGACAAGTATCAAAAAGAAAGGATTGAAAAACTTACCGCAGGCGGCGGGTCGGCGCGGGAATATGCCACTTGTCGAAGCTCCAAGACCCCTCCAGCTTGAGGCCGGAGATCTCATTCACCAAATTAGCGACCTCGGCAGCCGGCATCTCTTTGGTGCTCAGCCGGTACAGGTCGCGATGCCCGCTCATCCGACTGATCAGGTGCGGCCGGCCTTGGAGCGGGAGAACCCAACGCGCGACGAAGGCGACTAACAAGTCGGACGCCTTGAGGCCTTCGGCGTCGGTCAGCTCCCGGAGTCGCTGGATGGCGGCGGCGCCGTCTGGTGATACCAGCTTCGGCTTGTAGCCCCAGCTGGCCCGAGGCTCAGCCGGCGGGCCTGCTTCATAAGCCGGCAGGTTGATGAAGTCGACGGACGGGTTCACGTTCTCCACGTAGAAGTAAGATTGCTACCACATCTTGACCGATTGTGGCAGCTTGATGGTGGGAAAGGCGTTCGTCGGCGACGGCCGGCGAACCGCGACGAAGGCACCACACTGGGCAGCCACCTCCCGGACGGAGGTGCCCAGCTTGATGTAGAAGAATGCTCCCCACAGCTCGATGGTGGGCAGGATGCCGAGATAGCCTTCGCACATCGTGACGAAGGCGGCTAGGAGCATCACGGTGTTGGGCGTGATGTGATGAGGCTGGAGGTGATAGAACTCGAGGAACGAGCGGAGGAAGCCGCTCGCCGGCAGGCCGAAGCCGCGGATGAAGTGCGAGCGGAAGACGACCCGCTCGTTCTCCCCCGGCGCCGGCGAGATCTCCCCCGCGGGAGGCACGTGCGCCTTCACGTAGTTCACGCCGGGAAGGCGCCGCATGTTGTGAAGGAAAGCGATGTGGTCGTCGTTGACATTCGACCCGTCCCAGTCTCCTCCCCGCACGCGCGCCATGGAGAGCTCGACGAAGAAAATGGCGCGGCGGGGGAGTTGAGAGTGGTGCGGGGCCAACAGGGCTCGGGGCGGACGGACTCGACGGAGACGAGCACCAGCAGCGCTTCGACGTGGCTCGGGGGCGCTGCGGCGAGAGGAGGAAGAAGGAGGCAAGAGCGGGATGGAAGGGGCGCGCGTGCTCTGCCGCTCCCTCTCCTCCCCCTACTTATAGCCTACGGGCTACGAAGCCGAGGGGACGGGCATGGGATCGTGGGATTAACTGTGCCCACGACCCCACGCTCTCGCCTTTACTGCGCGAGTTACTGCGCGAAGTAACTCCGCGGGGAAACTCAACCGCCCGCCTCGGCCGCAGCGGATCCGCTCGCGTGCTGAGGCCCGGTGGTGGCGGGCCCAGCCCGCAGTCACGTCCCATCACGCGCGTGGGCTGGCAGGCTGGCCCGGCTGGCTAGCGCCACATGTCAGGCCCACGACGGGCGGCGGGCCTAGAAGCTTAACCAGCATGCCACCTAGTTCCTGCTGTTCCGTTCGAAATTCCGGACAGATCCGACTGGACGCGGCCGACTCCCCACCAGGCGGCTGGCCAGGAGTCGGATGAAGCTTCAATCCAGAGCACCCGGAGGAGGAAACTGCTGAGGCTCCTCGGTTCCTCGGCCGCGGTGCCTCACCAGCTTCGGGGACTACTGTCGGAGTAATGGGCCACGGGTAGCCTAACCCGAGTCCCAGAACCTTTCAAGACATCGGGGCCGGCTGCGCCCCTCAAAGCGTCAAGACGAAGCGCCGCCTTCAGGCAGCCGGCTGGCCGAACGGCCGACTGCCAGAAGACGGCCATGCTCAGGAAGGCGGCTCCAAGGCGGGCCGACTCCTAGCACGCGGCCTCCAGAGAGGCCGGCTCCTAGCAGTCGGCCCACAGCGCCCTCAGAGTCTGCGCCCCCATGAAGAAGACAAGACATGGTGAGGCTATAGTGTAGCCCATAACCCCCGAATCCAGGGCCGGGCGTGGCCACAGTGCTCCGTACAGGCGGAGATCTCCGCCCGGCGCGGCACTGTTGCCACTCCGCCCCTGACATCACTGCTGGCAGGCAAGGCTCTGCTCCCACGATGGCCTGTCGGTACGGCCTGCAGGCGGCGGGCCCCACCAGTCAGCGACAGCCCGGAAGACGGCGGAAGCCTCACCAGTCGGACCCGAGGGAGGCCGGCTCCCAGTAGGCGGCCCGCTCCTTCCTCGGGGCCCGTGCACCATTAACCAGATAAGACACGGAGTGGCTACAGTGATCTCCCACCAGGCGGCGGGACTGTAGCCACACCCCCTGACCAAGCCTGCGTCATTAGCCTCACGGCTACAGTAATCAGCAGCCGGCAAGACCCGCGAGCGGCGGGAGCGGCCTATCGGCGCCGTACCAGACCAGTCGGCGGGGCCCACCAGGCAGCGGGCCCCAGCAGCCGGCGGAGAAGCCGACGACCAGAGATACTGACAGCCGGGTCCTACACCCTGCTGGATTACCATTGTACCCCTGGGGGGTAGGCCTATATAAACCCCCCAGGGCACCCATGCAAAGGGTTCGAACCTGATAGAGATAGACACATACCTAGGGGGAGGGAAGAGCAAGCCCTGCCTTCTTCTACCTCTAGCATACAGCTCGAGGAGCACCATTGTACTCACTACTAGTGCCTTAGTGATCATGCGGAGACCCCGCAGAGCATGACTAGGGGTGTTATCTCCTAGGAGAGCCCTGAACCTGGGTAAAGTGCGCCGGCGTTCGTGTCTACGCCTCATCCCGCTTCCAGGCACCGGTGACGTTCTACTCGCTCCCACCATGATAAGCCATCCATTGGCATATGTCGCACCCAACCCCCGACACCTATGTTGTTTTCATAAAAACATTATTTGCATGGTGAACACGACAGCAATTCATTCTTTGAAGCAGTGAAGCGATGTCAAAAATGTGCATCGGCCGTCGAGTGATCATCCATGATTTTTCGTAGTTTTCTTTGAAACAGATTAGCTATTAGTAGTAGCACAGATGTTGCCTACCAGAAGTAGGATCAATCAAGTTGTTTTTTCTCTTAAAAGGAGGCAATCTGGCCTCTGCATCTTTGTTGTGCTATATGCCCATCTCGAATTTTATGTGCTAGGTCTACTTATTTTAGCTTAACGTAGGTTTTGGCAGCAAAAAACACTTGCAAATGTATGTCTCCTCTGGATATAAATATCTGCTCTAGAAGATAAACATTGATAGCGGTCACAATAACTGGGGATATAAATATTTGCACTAGAAGATAAATATTGATAGCAGTCACAATAACTGAATCTGCTGTGTACTACAATATTTTTATTCAGAAGAAGACATGATTATATGTTTTTTAATGTAGTTTTAGTATCTGAGTCGAACTTTCTTAATTTATCAAAAGATTGTGGTAATTCATATTAGCTTACTGTGTGATGTCGTACTTTTTGAGCATGGATTTTGTGACCTATGTAATGACTTAATTCTCTTGTTTTACTAGATCTTTTTAAGTTTCCAGTTAATTACTGAACACAAACTATAGCTGACATAATGTTTACTTTGTTGTACCATCGACAATAGAATGTAACTAGCTAACGCATGTGAATTTCTTAGACTCGTAGTGCAGATTTCAGTTAGATATTGCGAAGTTCTGAAATACGTAGAACAAAATTGTTTCTTTGGAACCTGATTAACACCAAGGTTCTGAAGAAAAGGGTCTGTGTTTTAAGCTCTATTGTTTAACTTTTTTGTACTCCTGTGCAACAATACAATAAATGGAAGATAGTTTGTATTACTGATGACACTCGTATTCAAGCCACAGTTTAATTGCATCTTCCTGGCGAGAATCCTCAAAGGATGTGGAATTGTGGATCATGCAAGGACATTTACTTTGTGAATTTCAACAAGATTCATTTAAGCTCACCAAATAGGGACGAGTCCAAAAAAATGTTGGTATTGAGCTAGGTTTGCAAGGCGTGTAACGAGCTCTGCACAACCTTGTTTCAATGGCTTCTTTGAACATGTCCCGCAATATGATTTTCCTCTATGTTATCACAACATTCAGGGTGGAGAGACCGAGAAGCTGCTTGATATGGTGGCAAAGCTACTAAAGAATCTGCAGGTTAGCAACTCTTGTAGGAAGTTTGGATGACCAAACCTTAGTAGTACTTCAGAATTTATGGCTCTCTATACGTTGTCACATACAGTCATTTGCCTATATGATCACCATATAAATTGAGTGTTGTTTCTTTTTCATTCAGATAGTACTTGGCTTTCGAAGTTCAGTTGAAGAAGCGTGTTAGCTGAGAACAGAGGATGTGAGATGTGTGGTAGCTGAGACATGCATTGTTCTCGGTTAATTTACCTCCGTATGTAGCACCTTATTTTTTTTCAAAAAGCCCGTGGCAACGCACGGGCGTTCTACTAGTATCAGTGGTTTCTTGGTTGCTTGGTGGAGGTAGTTAGGACTAGGAGTGAACACTGAATATGAGCAATGAAAGAACAGCGATGCGTCACAATCTTTATTCAGTTTTTAGCTGTCACTCAATTGTTTAGATTGGTATTCAATAGTAAAAAAAAAAGAGTAAGGCAACTCCTCACTCTATATATTTAGCTGACATAGAGTTCCAAAGATCAATGTCTAACCAGCAATGTCTTGCTTAATTTGACCCGGCGTCGTCTCATCGATCAATCCATCTTCCCTACCTGCACATGCATTGTGTCATCTCACATCAACCATTATACCCCTTGACCATGCTGAATAATTCTTAGTTAACTCCGTACCTCCTCTTCTTAATTATATAAAGAAGTGTTGTAGCCTAATTGTGTATAGATATTCCCCATCCGTCGATTGATGTACTCCTACGTCTCAATCGATTGATCGGTCGATGTTTACAAATTCACGATCGATATTTTACTTGACTTGTTAACTTGTAGCATTAATTTGAGCAGTACTTCTTTTGAATCAACTAGTAGAAAAGTTGATACTATATACTAGTGATAATGATACCACATCGATGATACATGCAATTAGGACGTTTTTGTATGCATATTGATCGGTGGGCGTAAAAACCGACTAACCAAAGACCAAACAGATGGCAAAAAAAAACTAAATTTTCAGTTTTAGTGCTGGCACAGAAGAATTCGGTTTTACCTCTGCTTACCAAACTTACTTCTGCCAGGTTCGGTTTTAGCAATAAGTTTAACCAAAAGAACCGAGCATATGGCAGGAACGGCCCAAACAGAGAGCTTCTACTGCTACTGCTTAGTTGATTGATCCACGGATGTTTACAGATCCACAATCTGTATTTTTACTTGACTTGTTAACTTGTAGCATAAATTCGAGCGTATTCTTCTGAATCAAGTAGTAGAAAACTTGATATATACTACTCCTAGATTGTTAGATACATGAACAGTAGTAGTGAGAACGATACTAGATCGACAAATACATGCAATTAAGGCGTACAAGTATGCATATCTATCAGCGCATCAAAAATCGTATTCCCATCTTTATTCAATAGTAAATGGTGACTATTACTAGCTGATGAGCACATGATTGATTGATGGACAACCTACCTACATAGTAATTCATACACATATCTTTATATGTATACTCTGGTTCTATGTATGCATGATTGAGTTGTGTGTGATGCTGAATAGACGCGCACACAGTAGATGGTTCCATATATCCATGATCAATTTGATTGCTACATGCATGAGATGGATGGAGTGAAGTGAATGAATGAAAGCGCTAGTAGGACGAGTGGAGAACCACCAGCACGCGCATGTCCTCAAAGCAAACACCCATTAGTTCTACTCTCTCGATCCCATGGCTAGCTACATGGACACGATCGAGTACTACACGTAACTCCAGCACGGCATAATAATTTGAGAGGGCCATCTAAAAACATTTTAGAGGCTTTAGTGTGGACTGCTATGTCAGACTATAAAATCGCAATCTTTATTTTTCCTACCATTTGTCTATGAGACACCTAATTATTTTCCTTTTTCGTATTATTATATCCCCAATCCCCTCTTTCTACTCGGCACACCCACTCGGTTGTGTGTGTGTGTGTGTGTGTGTGTGTGTGTGTGTGAGAGAGAGAGATTATCTCAGTGACATGTAGGCCTATGCCACCTGGCTAAAGCGGTGCCATGTCATCAAGTCAAAAAACGGGTTTGACCGAGGTATACCACCATTGGGGACTAAATCTACCTGATATTAATAGCTGCCGTACGGAGTTGCACAAAATAATGTTTAGGGACAAGCCACAATTGACGATAAGTTGAGGCACGAAAATGACACTTTGCTCTATTCATTTTGTTATGCGGCGGAAATGAGAAAAAATAAATAAGGTACTCAATATAATGTACAAGCATACAAACGGAAACATTAGATAAAAAAAGAAGGCACCATCTCTTTTTTCCCCACAGTTTTATGAAAATTGCCTCAATTGCCCATCATCTTATTGACTTACCGAATAAAATCATGTTTTCTTTGGTAAGCCAATGAATGTTGACTTGTTCGATAGTTTAATCTTCTCTTTTGGTGCATTATCATATTAATTTCCCTATTGCAATGCATGGGCAATTGCCCCAGCGGTTTTAATCGCTAGCCTACCTTTTGTGGTGTCTCAAATATGCCACATCATCAATGACATTTTATAGCCTTCTAGTTATGCTACTCATCCTTTTTAGTCAACGGACACATAAACTATGGATCATAATAGATACATTATTTTGTGTACCTCCACTCATCGTTGTCTTACTACAGACCATGTCGGTCTTAATCCTGATAGTGAAGCTTCCAAGAATCGTCCAAAACTGTTACATTTTGTTAAAGTGGTGTTGGGGACACATGCGGAGCCTAGTATGGCCAAAATTGTTACATTTTCACTTCATATTTGTAAGCTTGGTTTCATGTTAATAGAAGTGTGAGGGGGCCATACCCCCCCCCCCCCCTCCATCATTGATCTAAAAAATATTCTTGTTCAAGTCCAATATAGTCACGCCTAGAGTATTACTAGTTGTCTAGATATTCGGAAATAAGCAACGTCCATCACAAGCATGGTGCTCTCCTCACTGTGGTTTCAATGTCGGTAATTAAAAAATTCATATCCAAACCCAGCGAGCCTAAATTTGGTCACAATTATTCAAGTCTGTTATTGATCACTTATTTGTTATGCGTTTCTCTACATGTGTGCATGCATTGCTGGTTTGTTTGCCACTAGACTGCATAATTACATAAGTTTAGGAGAGATTTGAAACAAAGAATGAACAACGGGCCATCATATAAACTTTGTTCAGTCCCCATCATCGTCACATATGCAAAAGAAGTTCGGCCAAACTCCCCTCCGGCAAGTTTGGTATTTTTTGGGAAGATAATGGTTCTCCTAACTTGAATTCCTATATCCAGTCTTGGTGTGTGGTATTTATATAGCCGTACTTTTAATTTTTGTTAGGTCGATCTGAATTGATTCTGTATTGGAACAAGTTGTAGAGTTCTAGTTGGTTATTTTGTAAATAGCATAAAATGGTACAGACACATATATAGAAGGTGTGTTGTGATGAATTTGTGTTTGCTGTATAAATTATGTGTATGTTATAAATTATTAAGTTTGTATGTTTTTGCATGTTGCATCGATTGGGTATTTGTTGTATACATACAAGTTTTCTTTTGCATTATATGTTCAAAAGTGTTAGGACGTCTTTGCAAAATGTGGGAACCTTCCAGCTGAAATTAAAACTAGCCAAAATAGAAATTACTTGTTGTTGTAAAAATGTTTGACCAACCACTCCCTCTGTCTCAAAATAAGTGTCATTAATTTAGTACAAAGTTAGTAGAATTTTGTATTAAATCAGTGGCGCTTTTGTTAAGACGGACGGAGTATATTCTAAAGCAGTAATACTATATATTGAGTGATGGATGGGCGATGGATTAAATGGTACATGTATGTATGGTAGTACGATAGACACTTCATTAATATATACAAGCAACCGCGAACTTACAGTAACTTGGTTATGTTTCTTGTGGTCGAACCTACCCACACAGGTTTAAGTTCAAGACCTGGCATAGATGCTCGTATTTTTTTAATTTTAATTAGACATTTATGTCGCTATTTTTAAGAAGAAGTCGACTATGAGGTGCGTGTCTCTAAGAAAATAATACAGATATGTAACGGCCCCAACTTTTATGCATGCATGGTTGGTTTCATTTCAATTCTAAAATATAATGTGTATTTCTTTTTGAAAGTCAAATTCCGTTAATTTTGACCAAGTTTAGAGCTAAAAATATCGAGCGCAATACTAAATAAGTAGAATATAAAAAAATATTTGATGATGAATCTAATAATACCAATATATTTCTCTACAAATTGGCAACTTAAAAGATGTTCATCATTTCTAAAAACCAATGCATCTTATATTTTGAAACAAAGAAAGTAAAAAAGAAATAAAAACCCAACGACACCAACGGCGCAGCAAAGCACGCCCAACCCTCCTAGTAGTACTACTAATCACCACTAGGATGAAAGATCGATCATACACACACATATATATATATATATACCTTACCATTAACCTAACGATCTATGATTGCATCCCAGTTACGTAATACTACTAATCATCATGCACTAATCTAAACCGGCGTCATATTATTCGCAGCCTTCTTGGGGCTTTCATCGAGCTCGAGGTCATCGCTGGCGTGGGCGTCATCACTGGACTTCTTGAATTTGTACCACCTCGCGCATGCCACAAAGTAGACGAGGTTTACGGCGGCGATGGCAGCCGTGACAAGGTAGAACAGGTCCACCCTGCCCTCGTTTAAGTCTTGAGCCAGCCAGTCCGGCCGCCCGTCCCGCCGTCGCGTTGCCCTGTGCACCACCGTCACCATCAGACCACTCGCGTAGCTAGCCACCGCGATCCCCAGGAAGCTGACCGCCCCCGCCACGCTCCGCATGTTCTCCGGGAACTGCCGGTAGTAGAACTCGATCTGTCCGATGGCACCGAACGCCTCCGATAGCCCCGCCAGCAACTGTTGTGGCACCAGCCAAAACCACGGCATCAATGAGCCGATCCTCCGTCGTCGGCGCTCCACCGCCGCTGACACTAGCATCGTGACCACTGAGAGCGCCAGCCCGACGCCGATTCGCTGGAGCAGGGTGATGCCACCCTCGCGCCCGGTGAAGCGCCGGAGTGCCGGCACCACGAACCTGTCGTACATGGGGATCCAGAGTGTGAGGGCTAGCATCTGGAAGATAATGAATGAGCCCTGTGGGATCTCGAAGCTGCTGGAGTTACTGATCCGACGGTCGGTCTGCGCCGCCTGGAGCACGACGTAGGTGCCCAACTGGGTGAGCACCACGGAGTAGACGATCCCTGCCGACCACACCGGGATGATGCGCGCCAGGCACTTCACCTCCTCCACTTGTTGCACCGTGCACAACCGCCACGGGTGCACCGGCGTCTTCCCGTCAGCGCATAGCAAGTCCTCGGGGGTTCGCATGGCCGCCTTGTCCAGGCATGTGAACTGGTCGGTGTACGCCAACTTGGAGACGAGCTTGCTCCTGTGTGGCGGGTCGAACAACTCGGCCTCGGCGCCACGAGCTTGCAGGAGCTGGCGCTTGCGGGTGGCAGCAACGAGAACCTGGGCGAAGCTAGTGAATGGGCTGCCCTCGGGCCGAACACGAACGTAGAGGCGCGTTCCCATGATAAATACGGCGCATGAGAGGCCCATTAGCGCGGCGGGCACGGCGAGGCCCAGCGCCCAATTGACGTTGCTCTGGAGGTAGATGATGACGGTGGCGGAGATCATAATGGCGATGGTGAAGGTGAAGTAGTACCAGTTGAAGAAGCTAGCAATGCCACGACGGCCGTCGGCGGTCCGCGGGTCGAACTGATCGGCCCCGAAGGCCAAGTTGCAGGGCCGAATGCCGCCCGCGCCGACGACAAGGAAGAAGAAGGACACCAAGAGCGCGGCAAGCTGGGAGTCAGTTGGGCCTTGACATTGTTTCCCTTTGGATGAGCTGCACGTCCGAGGGTGGAGGGAGTGGAGGGCAGCTGTGAGGGTGAGGATGAGCATGCCGATGAAGGAGGAGACGGTGCCTACAGTGATGGTGGTGTAGCGGCCGAGGTAGGTGTCGCTGATGTAGGCACCAAAGACAGTGGCGAGGTTGCTGGTGCCGGAGAAGACATTGAGGAGGGTGGCGGCTTTGACGCTGGGCATGTGGTATACCGTCGTAAGGTACACCAACAAGTTCGACAACGTCCCAATCGTACCAAGCTTCTCGAATGTCTCATTCCCTGCAACAGACAATCCATTTCATTGTTACAAACTTATTTCACTTAAATTTAGAGTATCTATACAATGGCTTGGTAGGTAATTCAACAAACCCATGCAATGGCTTGGTTAGTGGAGTTAATTATTGGTGGATGCATATGAGATGTTAGCTGCTTAGCCGGTCGTATAGATCATGGAGTGTTTCAAGGATCTGTTAGCCTGGTCGTGCACGTACGTGATGTTAGTGGGGCCGAGTATGGTGGCTGGCTAGTGAATGCGTGAGGCAAACCTCCTCTGTGTATAAATATCACTTTGAGTCAATGAAAAAGTGGGCGTGAGGGCTGGAGAAAAGATGTGGCTTTTATGGAGCCAAGGAAGGTGCCTTATTCCAAAGCCGTTTGTGATCTTCCTTGGTGCATGTGTTGTGTGTGTGTGTTCTTGTGTTGTGAGAGAACCACAAGAGATAGTTGAGAGAGGAAGAAGAAGAAGAAGCCCTGTTAGGATGCGGCGCCAACACAAGTTGCATCAAGTTACAAACAAATATCACTTTGTTTTGTCGACTTTGACTATAAAGGGTTCGGCTTGCTAATTGTTTGAAGACTAAACGGCTTTGTAGACATCTGTCTTGCCCATAATTTGGCGGACTCTGACTAAAAATCTTTGATTGATTTTATGTAGAAAATATGATCATGAATTTCTTTTTAACAAAGTGTGCATATGAACTGCTGCTAATATAAATCATTAAAATAGTTATTGTGAATAATTTCTAGCACTTATGTCTTGCCTACAAAGAGAAATAGATAAACTGATACAATCCCTTTCTGAGTCCACAATATTAATGTAGAAAACAGAAAACCCAAAATCACCACCCCGGAAGAACGGGAAAAGTGTAATTTTCCACCACATAAAGTTCTTTAGAAAAAAGGAGGTTCAACTACCACATGAAATGTGCAATTTGCCAAAACAAATTGTATGAGGAAAACAAGGAATGGAAGTAAAATTGTTGGGATAGGACTTGTCGTAGGAGAGTAGTATTTTGGAAGCAAAATCACCTATTTCAGTATATATGCATGGAGCCCAGTGCCTTTGAAATATACGAATTATATTTAGGAGTTACGGAAACTCTGAAAACATCCCACATACAGATCATTGGTTTCTACATGTGCGTAAAATTTTATTTAAAATATTATAATTCATAAGCTACAGTAAAATGCAAATGTGTGGATCCATAATATCATGCATATATTCGTTTTTACTCGATATATGTGTTTTTTTTACGTAAAGCGATGTATTGATGATTTTGTTTACTAAAATATAGTTCATGTCTATATATGTACATATAAAATCCTTTTGGATTTTGGTTGCGTTTTTAAATTATTGTTTTGAACTGCTTAGAGAAACTAGGGGCTACAGTATTTTGCATTTTGTGGTCAGGAATGAGGAGGAGGTATACATGGCATGGACATGTACTACTGCATAGCAGCCTTTTTGGACGTGCTGGGTGCAAATCACGGTACCACACACACATGGCCTGGCATGGGCTGCTGATTTGTGGGCACTCACCCATCGTCTCAGCGAAGCAACGCAAAGAGAAAGAAGTTAAACATGGCATGGCACGGCACGGCATGGCATGGCGCGCGATACATGTGGGCAACTAACTGAATTATTGTCACCATCCGTTCCTACTTGTCCTGCACAACTTTACTGTCTGCTGTTTCGGTTCATTTACGATGGCATGAACAAAGTTTGTTGACATCCAGGTCAAGAAAAACAATAGGAGCAGCAATGAATTCAGCGGGAGACCGGATAGAAGATGTGACATATGCATGCAGGGAAAACAGACAGAGCTAGATGGATGGGATGTGGTGACAATCACCTATGACGTACGGCATGGCCTTCCATCCCCGGTGGTTGTGGTCGGCGGCGTCGCCCTCCCCGGACTCCGATGACGGCTCGGCCTCGCCACCGCCGTCCCGGGACTTCGTCGTCGTCTTGTCCTCGCTCATGGGCTTCTGGTCCTCCTCCTGCTGCGGCCGCTGAGGTTTGTTTGCATCCATCGATCACTAGGCAAGCACCAAGCAGCTGGCACACACCAAGCGGCCGCAGTAGTGCAGGGAGCAGAGGTGGAGAGGCCGGCCGTATAAATAAGCCAGCTGCAGAGTATGGGATCTTGCTGAGAGAGAGAGAGAGAGAGAGAGAGAGAGAGAGAGAGAGAGAGAGAGAGAGAGAGAGGATTGAAATCTCTAACCGTATATTACATACAGATGTACTGCAGAAAGCAACGGCATGAGCGGAGAGAGACGAGCTAGTCCTTCATCTGATCGAATTTGTGAAGCCGGCCATAAGTGCAGCTGGAGGCAAATAATTGAGCGCCCTCAATTATTTGCTCTCTTCATAAATAAAAAACGAGATGTTTTTTATGCTACATGTGAGTGAGAAGCATCCCACGTACAGTGCAGATGATTAGTACTCTAATTGAAACGAACCCAACCATGCATAAAGGAGCCCGGGCCGCCCGGGGCAGCTCCATGTCTGTATTGGTGAAGCGTCTTTTTCGTACTACCTGCATTTGAGTGATCCACCCACTGTGCCCCACTACTAGTGTTGTGTACTCAATGTCCAATCAAGGAAATTAGTCACAACAAAAGTATGCGGGCGTAGGTGTAATTAATTAATAACTTACTTGATCAAACAGATATAGGTGTATTAAAATAGAGTTTTGCTTCGGTACACCCCCTACAAAAGTTCACAGATTTGGATGTAGATTTAAGGTGAATATTAGAAATTAACCCTTCAATGTAAAAGATTAGATTGTTTCGATCTCTTGTTTGATCCATTGAGAAAATAAGGATAAGAATTAGATAATCATGAACGTGTGAGACTACTTTTAAAAGTAACTTTAAGAGTCGTGTAAACTTTTAGGGGTGGGGGGGAGGGGGTACTGGAGCAAAACTCATTGAATTAAGGAATAATGATACATAACTACCATTTTAGACGACAACAAAAATTTTGCTATCACCAACATTTTCCCATTGTGATATGTGTAAAAGATACCCGCCCCTTAGATAATTTGCTTAATAGATGCCTGTCAGTAATTTCATTTTAGAAATCCCTCTTTATGTCCAATGAGTGACGGTTTAATTTGGTCGCCCCTAAGTGATTGATGCATGACAGGAGCTTGACCTTCTTTCGCACTTCCAAGTTCAACTTTGAACTCCCCTCCCAAGACAACACTCCATCAATTGGGGGTCAGTGATATCTTCTCCGCGGGGGTCATCCATATGACTGTGTCAACCAGGAAACACCGTTCAAGGTAGAAAAATTAAATTGATTGTGTCATGGGTAGAGAGAATGTAAAATGCGTAGGAAGAATGTGTCTCCCAGTTGGCAGTCTCCGAAATGGAGGTGTCACGAGTAGAAAGAATGTGTGGCCTATCAACTTTGTGCACCAAGATGGACCAGTTTTGCTTGTCCATGGTCTTAGCAGATAAAAACAGGGGTAGAGAAAATCTTGGAAATGAATGTTATATAAGAGGTTGGTAGTTACATAAATGCATCTATGAAGATAATTGCTATTGTAGGCCAAAAATCGTCATACTAAAGGACCGTGCTGAAGCCCCATGCCTGACAAGCCTCAGAAATATGTCACTAGTGTTCTCATACATGCATTGACATGTATATCTGCACCGTTAAGCCAAAAATTAATCTTCCTACAGTATTTCCAAATTTATATTGATATTCCATCATCCACACAATATTTCCAAATTTATGAGTATATTGTTTCTATAGTCATGTTGTATACTCGCAATGTGGTGTGATTGATGAGTGTATTTTATATAGATATTTCCTAAAGTTTAATCTTTATATTTCTAAGGCTTTTCTTAGAAATATAGTTCAAGTTTCCCAATAAATGCACAAATCACATTGCTTTGGCAAGTTGTTGCAAGTTTGATGATAAAAAGGGGAAATCGGCAAAAAATAAAGATCTACACAAAAACGAACATTTCCAAATATGGTATTGCGCCAAGAGCCAATCCAGCTCGTAAGCAAAGCATCAGTACGAATGCGCATGGTCAAACTTAAGCAAATTCGATTTAAACCAAAGTGAATACTTTAATTAGTTTGAAACTTGGAAAGTATGCATAAAAGTACATGAACCAGCACCTAGCTAGGGCATTAAGTCATGTGGTAGGCTACTAGCGTAACTATTACTAGCACTTAAGTGTTGTTGATGTGATTTGCAAGATGAACCCGACAAAAAAAAAGAAATACTTATCTAAGCTTTCTTTAAAATAAAAAAAAAGAGTATTCAGTTGCCAAACCTAAATTCAGTGGTCGAACTAGCATTGAACTATGCTTAGAGCTAAGCTAGCTTGTGTGATGCACTCCAGTGATTGTATGTTTCGTAAGAATTGCAAAGGCTATTCTTGCTAGGCCTAGGGCTATAGCCCCAATTGCCCTAGGCCTATTACTGCCTTAATAAATAGCATGCATACACTAGGCACTGTTGGAAATAACCACGCTGTCTAAGTCCGGGTCGGACTAGAGTCAATCACGTGTACATGTAGGAGTCCTAGTCCTAGTTAGCTTTAGGCTGTTTGGTTTAGCTCCTATATATACTTGTACCCCTGTAAGGTTTTTTAACTGAGAAAAAAGCAATACAAAGCATAGGTGCGACACGCACCTATTAGCCATCAAATATCTTGTGTTTCGCCGAGTTGTGCTAGTCTAGATCAATTAAGTATCCAGCCGTTGCTACGTACTAAGCTAGCTAGCTTCAACATCCATCAGCTAGTTTTGTACGTGCACGTTGCCTCAGGAAGAATCAATCAAGCGTGGTTTCGTACGTACGTGTTCGGTCGACGGAAAGTACTCGTCAAGGAGCCGTCGTGCAACGTTTGATCGGGCCTGTGCCAACAATTGGTACCAGAGCTTTGGTATTGACGTGATTCTCGGAAAGCAATCGAAGGATCATGTCGACCACGGGCAAGGAGATTGTGACGGCGGCAGCGGGAGCACCGATGCCGATGGTGGGGGGATCACAATTCCCCCGTCTGGATCGAGAGGACTACGCACTATGGGCGATGAACATGGAGGTCGCGATGGAGGGAGCTGAGTTCTGGGAAGCCGTCGACCCGGGCGGCGCCGAGTACGCAAAGGGCGCGGCGAAGTACCGGAAGGATCGTCAGGCGTTAACAGCTATCTACTCCGCCATGCCAAAGGATGTGCTGCAACACCTTGTCGGAAAGAACTCGGCGAAGGAGGCATGGGAGACCATCAAGATCCTACACCAGGGTCATGACCGTGTCAAGGAAGCACACCTTCAGTCCCTGATGAGAAGCTACGAGTGCCTGAAGATGGATGAAAGTGAGACGGTTGATCAGTTTGCCGCCCGTCTCAAGACCCTCGTCAATGGCATACGCATCTATGGTTCAACCCTAGAAGAAGTTGCGATCGTCCGACGATTTTTGCGCGCCGCGCCGGCACGCTACATTCAGATTGTCACGTCGATCGAGCAATGTCTCGACCTGAAGACTCTCACGGTTGAGGATCTCGTCGGAAGGTTCAAGGCCCACGACGAGAGAATTCGTCTCAGTTTCGGCGAAACGGAGGCGAGTGAGCACCTCATGCTTACAAAGGCGCAATGGATCGCCCTGTCGAAAGAAAAGCAAGGCGGATCTACGAGCAGCGGCAAGAAGAAGGGGAAGGGGAAGCAGCGCTCGGCGAGAAAGAACTTCGCCAACTCGGACGACGAGGATGCGCCTGCACCACCGAGGAGGAAGTTTGACATCAGAAAAGTGAGGTGTCATAAGTGTGGCCTCCTCGGTCACTTCAAGGCTAACTGCGAGGAAGCACCGAAGCAACGGGCGCTTATGGCCGAGGAAGGAGACGATGGGGATATGATGCTAATGTGCGAGCTAGTGGACGAAGAGGATCCAGATGATCTTGGTCAGCTGGACACGGGTCCGGTGAGTGCATCTGCGTCAGTAAACCCAGGCGAAGTTATGGCGCCAGAAGACCATGACCCAAGGCGTGACAGTGTGATTACGCTAGTAAACCCGGGCGAAGTCGTGGCACCAGAAGACCATGACGGAAGGCGTGACGGTGTGGTCACGTTAGAAGCAGGCGAAGAAGTGGCGACAAAAGTCCATGACACAATGCGTGATGGTATGGTCGCGCTAGAAAACGGCGAAGACGTGTCGCCAGAAGAACATGACGCGGGGCGTGATGAAGCGATCATCCCAGAAGAACGCAACATGCGGCGAGCTACACTCGGACCAGATGAATTTGGCGCATACGTGATTTTGGATAGTGCAACGACGAGTTGCGCGGATGGGTCTAGTGGCGTTGTGAAGGTGGCAACGAGCGGCGTCGCGTCACACGCCAGTTCACCAGCTCCATCGGCTGCGTTGCAGGTGCCGGGCGAGAGTGCTTCGCTCGATGACTCAGTGAGCACGTGTGCGAGCCAGGTTGCTGGCACTGCAGGCGGCAGCCCAGCGGCAACTGAAAGCAGCAGTAGCAACAACACGTACGTGGCTGGTGCTGCCTTGCCGGATAGCGCGTGCAGCCCAACAAACAGGCTGGATGAGACTGGCCACTATATGCCTCATGCACACAGGCCAGGGAACCAACCACCACGTGGTGGTGATGGTCTACGAGACAAAGCAGGGAAGCAAAGCCCAGAAAATTTGCAAGGCGCAGAAAATTGTGCAGAAGGCAGTTCACCACCATGTGGAGGACCGAACGATGCCAAAAAAGGTGACAGGCAGCAGCGATGGAGTCCAGTAAACAGCAGGCTTGGAAGCCAGGTAAAAGAAGCAAAATCGCCAGCAACGGTAACATTGGCAAGTTTAGATTCTTCAATAGCACACGAACGACGCGTGTTGGATCTCTCTCCAGAAGCAGGGCTTCAGATAAATTTGGTGAAGATGAAAAGTAAAGGGCAACGAAGTTTGCACATCGAGGAACCGGAAATTTTTGAAGATGCAAATATGGAGAAGTGTTGGCGTCGTGCTATGAATGAAGAGTTGTGGTCGATCCGAGACAACAATACATGGGAGCTCGCGGATCTTCCCAACGGTCAGAATGCCATAGAGCTCAAGTGGGTGTACAAAGTCAAGAAAGATGCCGAAAAAAACTTGATGAAGCATAAAGCAAGGCTTGTAGCTAAAGCATGCGTGCAAGAGCAAGATGTGGACTTCGAAGAAGTGTTCGCTCCAGTTGCAAGGATGGACTCGGTGAGACTACTTATAGCTCTCGCGGCTCAAGAATCTTGGAGGATACATCACTTGGATGTGAACTCCGCGTTTTTGACCGGGGAGTTAGAAGAAGAATTGTATGTGAAGCAACCACCAGGGTACATCCAAGAAGGA
This sequence comes from Triticum aestivum, assembly GCF_018294505.1. Taxonomy (NCBI): domain Eukaryota; kingdom Viridiplantae; phylum Streptophyta; class Magnoliopsida; order Poales; family Poaceae; genus Triticum; species Triticum aestivum. The sequence continues at coordinate 44,847,007 of NC_057808.1, forward strand.
GAGGAACACAAGGTATTGAAGCTACACAAGGCGTTGTACGGGCTACGACAAGCTCCTCAGGCATGGAATGTTGAGCTTGACCGTACATTTATTTCTCTTGGATTTGAGAAAGCCCCACTAGAGCATGCTATGTACAAGCAAGGTGATGGCAATGATCGTCTACTAGTGGGCATCTATGTGGATGATTTGCTGATAACTGGAGCAGACGAAGAGGTGATTGCAAACTTCAAACTACAAATGAAGAAGCTATTCAAGATGACTGATCTAGGGCTCTTGAGTTACTACCTCGGGATCGAGGTACAGCAAAAGCCGGAGGGGATCATAATATGACAGGAGGCATATGCAAAGAAGGTACTTGAAAGCTGTGGCATGAAAGATTGCAATCCAAGTCATGTTCCGATGAAGCCTCGTCTCAGACTAAGCAAGAAGAGTGAAGCACCCGCGGTTGATGCAACGGAGTATAGAAGTGTGGTCCGAAAGTTGAGGTATCTCACGAATACAAGACCGGACTTGGCCTATTCCGTTGGCATAGTGAGTCGCTTCATGGAAGCACCCACGACGGAGCATTGGGCAGCGGTGGAAAATATACTCAGGTACATCAAAGGGACAACAAATTTCGGTTGTGTCTACTTGAGAAAGAAGAAGAAGGAGATGGTGGAGCTACTTGGCTACAGTGATAGCGACATGGCAGGAGATGTGGACGACCGTAAAAGTACCTCGGGCGTGGCATATTTTTTGGGAGGAAGCATAGTGAGTTGGCTGTCACAAAAGCAGAAGGTGGTCGCATTATCATCTCGTGAAGCAGAGTATATTGCAGCTGCAACCGCGGTGTGTCAAGGTGTGTGCCTTGGAAGGCTACTCGGTGACCTCACAGGTAAGGAACCGGAAGGAGTGGTGTTCAATATTGATGACGTGTCTACAATCTCTCTATGAAAGAATCCAGTGCATCATGGTAGATGCAAGGACATCGATATGAGATATCACTACCTAAGGGAGTGTGTGGAAGAAAGCAAGATCGACATCAACTACGTTTGCACCGATGACCAGCTTGCAGATATCCTAACCAGATCTTTGGGACGACAGAAGTTCGTGAAGATGCGGCGAAGGATCGGCGTCCAAGCTGTGAAGTGAGGACATCGTGTTTAGGGGGGTGATTGTTGGAAATAACCACGCTGTCTAAGTCCGGGTCGGACTAGAGTCAATCACGTGTACATGTAGGAGTCCTAGTCCTAGTTAGCTTTAGGCTGTTTGGTTTAGCTCCTATATATACTTGTACCCCTGTAAGGTTTTTTAACTGAGAAAAAAGCAATACAAAGCATAGGTGTGACACGCACCTATTAGCCATCAAATATCTTGTGTTTCGCCGAGTTGTGCTAGTCTAGATCAATTAAGTATCCAGCCGTTGCTACGTACTAAGCTAGCTAGCTTCAACATCCATCAGCTAGTTTTGTACGTGCACGTTGCCTCAGGAAGAATCAATCAAGCGTGGTTTCGTACGTACGTGTTCGGTCGACGGAAAGTACTCATCAAGGAGCCGTCGTGCAACGTTTGATCGGGCCTGTGCCAACAGGCACTCTAGTAATCTATTAGAGCAACTGCCAAAATAGAGATGTTGGAGAAGTGGCTGGCGACTGCGGGTCTGTGGGTTACGGCTGATGTACCTCCTCTTGGACTTTGTCTTCGATTTTCCACTGCATTGGCGCCCCTGCGTCCGCCATTCGTCTTTTCGCCTACACTGGCACGGCTTGGATAATGTTTGGCCAGTTCTCAGCTATCCCCTTTAATGTATTTTGCGCTTCCGCCAACGACCACGAATGGGACCTCCCTGTGTGACCAAGGGCTCAGTGCCTTGGAGGGGAATCGGACAGAGATGAAAACCTCTAGCCACGCCAGATCGATGTGGTGACGAGTTGCAACGCCGTTGTGTGTGTCCCATCTAAAAAAGATGAGATCGTGTGTGTGTGTGTGTGTGGTGGGGGGTAATAATGTACGAAAACAATTTTTTTTTGTGTGTCTCTCACCGTCAAATGGACTCGAGATGACGGAAAAATGTAAAGTCAAAGTTTTAGCAAGTCTGAGTGTGGTAGTGCACTCCAAAGCCTCCTAAAGTTTATAAACGGGCCTCTAAAATTATTATAGGCTGCGCTCGGAGTCGGATAGAGTTACGTGTGCTACTCCTCGTTCGAATCCTTGTACTCATGTGATCCAGAGAGTAGAATGAATGGGTGTTTGCTTTCAGCGCACGTGAGTGCTCGTGATCCATCTACCAGCGCTGTCATTCATTCACTTCACTCCATCCATCTCACGCATGTAGCAATCGAATGGATCGTGGATATATGCATCCATCTACTGTGTGCGCATCTACTCATCATCACATTCACACACACAAAAACTAAATCATGGCTATACAGAATCAAAGTGTATATACATGTATGCATTCTATAGGTAGGTTGTCCATCCATCAATCATGTACTCATCAGCTAGTAATAGTCATCACTTATATTATGATAAAGACGGTCATACGATTCTTTGATTTGCTGATCGATATGCATACCAGAATGCCTTAATTGCATTGCATGTATCTATCAATCTAGTATTATTCTCACTAGTATATGGTATCAACTTTTCTACAGATCAATCGGGTTTCCACAACTCGACATTGTACTAGTTGTTTCAGATTTGCTACATGATAACAAGTCAAGTAAAATATCGATTGTGGATCTGTAGACATCGATGGATCAATCAATTGAGTAGTAGCAGTACATGGATTCATGGGTGGAGAAACAATATCTACACACAATTAAGCTACGGCACTTCTTTATATGATTAAGAAGATGAGGTCCTGAGTTAACTAAGATTTATTCAGCATGGTCAAGGGAGTATAATGAGTGGTGTGAGATGCGGACACAATGTAAAGAGCAGCCCATTAGAATGATACTAGATCTTTGGAACTCTACGTCAGCTCAATATATGACTTAAAAAAAATGGGAGCGCATGTTGACTTACATGAATTGTCACACGATATATATGCATCCAAGTGACCCGGCCGGTGGCCTGGACTGAATGCAGCCAAACGAACGAACCAGATTGAACCACTTGCCGGCTGATCTCACACTACAACAAAAACACCACGTATAGTCGCTTTTTATGGGTCGCTTTTTTATTCGTCTCTACGCCCATGAACACTGGTGATCTAAAGACGCTTCTTAAGACGATTACAGAGCGCCACAAACTTTTTATTGTAGTTAGCCTTCAAAAAAAATAAGATTTAATTTAATTAACTTAGAGACGATTTGTGAGACATTTTAATGTGCGACTCTGTTCTTAGAGACAATTTGTGAGACGTGTTAACGTGCGACTCTATTCTTATCTTAGGCTTAAGAAAACTATGATTAATCCTTTTTTAACTTGGATAGCTATGAAAATTAGTGTTACTAAACTTTAAATAATACTCCCTCCATTCCAAAATAAGTGTCTTAACCTTAAGGCCTGTTCGGAGGCCCTCTGCTCCTCGACTCCGCTTGCGGAGCGCCGGCCGGAACCGCAGTGGAAAATTACGGAGCGGACGAATCGGTACTCCGCAGATCTTTCTATTTTCGGAGCTAGTCGAGTGCCGAACGGGCTCTTAGTATAACTTTACACTAAAGTTAGTACAAAGCTGAGACACTTATTTTGAGACAGAGGAAGTATTACTTTGTTATTTGATTATCAGCTTTTTTTTTAATCATCCCCTTTGTAACGTTCTTCGATGTGCTTTGATTGTTATTTTGAGACAGAGGATGTATTACTTTGTTATAGAGAAAACTATTTATATCTACAATACCAAATGTATATAATATGGAAGTATGTCTTGTGATGTATCTAAGCACATGTATTTGGTATTCTAGATGTATATGATTTTCTTTACAAACTTGGTCAAAGTTTATAAAGTTTGACTTTTAGAAAAATCTATATGCGCTACATTGTGGAACGGAGGGAGTATATTGCGAATTGTTTTACGTAGCACGTATAATTTTCATACGAAGCCATCCCAATCATCCGGCAAATGCAATGGACGGCTGCTATGAATGGTCGTCCGCAATACTAAAAAGAACGGTCGTACATATATCAGGGTTGCTACGCATACAGTATTATAATACCTCTTTTTTTTAAATCGTATTATACTACCTCTTTGTGATACTCCTCCCTAAAAAGAAAAAGAGTCTGACTAAAGCTAAACTGACAACATTGGGCTGTCCTTGTATGGGCCCGGCCATGTGCCGCCCGCCCGTTTAGTCTCTGAACGTGGCCTTGTTGCCATTTTCTTGCTTTGGGCTGTCCTTGTATGGGCGCGGCCATGTGCCGCCCGCTGCGAGCCCTAACACGATTCGCCTGCAGGGGCGCACATATTGGGGCGCCCAGTAACCAGGACTCACATGCTGGCGTCATGTTACTTTCTTGTTTTGTTTTTTATTCACATATTTTTTTCGAACTTTTGCATTGTTTATTTATCTAAATATTCTAAATATGTATATTACAAAATCAATTTTAAATTAATTTTTAAAATTTGTCTTGCATTAGAAAATGAATATGAGTAGTAAATGTTTCTGATGCACACGAAAAATGTATAAATGTGAAAAAAAGTAGAACATGTTAAACATGTGTACGAAAAATGTTAGTAATGTGTACCAAAAATGTTTACACATTTTATAAATTTTTTCCATATAATTCAAAATTACTTTTAGAACAATTTAAAAGTGATTCATGTGTGCGAAAAATGTTAATCATGTGTACAAAAAATGTTTATCATACACACAAAAATGTTTTTAAGTCAAACAAAGAAAATTAGAACATGTTAATCATCTGTATGAAAAATGTAAATGATGTGTGCAAAAATGTTTATCATACACAGAAAAAATATACAAAAGTGAAACAATGAAAAGTAGAACATGTTCATCATTTGTACGAAAAATGTTAATCATGTGTACAAAAAATGTTTATCATACACACACAAAATATAAAAAAGTGAAACAAAGAAAAGAACAAAATGTTAATCATTTGTACGAAAATTGTTAATCATGTGTAAGAAAATGTTTATCATACAGAAAAATGTACGGAAGTGAAACAAAGAGAAGGAGAACATGCTAACTATATCTACAAAAAATGTAATCATGTGTACAAAAAATATTTATACATTGTAAAAATATGTTTGTGTACATAAAAAAATATTCATATTAAAAAATGTACAAATCTATTTGGAAAAAGTTACCATGTATTCTGAAAAGTGTTCAAAACATTTATTTTTTAAGAAAAAAAATCAACATGTATCAGAAATGTTTGATGTCTGCTCTACAAATGTTCATTGTATACCGACAGAAAGTAGACATTGAGTTGAAAAAAGTAGACCAATAAAACCACAAAGAAACAAAAAAGGAAGGCTAAAAAATTGTAGAAAACAAAGGAAAATGAAAAAAAACGAAAAGAAACAAAAAAAATGCAAAGAAACCAATTCCTAATAGACATGTGTTGAAAAAAGTAAAAACCAACAAAAAATCTAGACACTCAACAAAGAAGCAAAAAACAAGCAAAAGAAAAACCAAATAACACCAAGAAGAAACAAAAAACCAGAGTATAAAGAAGAAAGGAAAGAAAACCAGTGAAAAGCAAAGTATGACGAAAAAAAACGAAAAAGGTGAAAAACAAAGAAAAAAGAAATAAAAAAACAGACCACAGCGAGCGACCATTGCGACACGCAAGCGAACCACTACAACAACGCCTAGCTCACCCGTTGGCGACTCCTATAAGGAATCGGCATGGGCGAGATATAGCCCCTGCGGTCCTTGTATCCGCAACTTCCTTTTTCTTGTCTTTTTCTATCAGTTTTGTTTGAGCCGTGTCACGTCAGACACACATGGGCAGTTTTGTTTGGGCTACGTCAGGAGGTGAGAGACACTTGCGGTTGTATACCTAGTGGCGGACATGCAACGACCCCTCCCGACAAAACACCATAGAGTTGCAGTTTAGAGCAACACTTTGCAGTAGTGTGCCCAGCGACAGACATGCAACTTCTCATATTCGACAAAACACCATAGAGTTGCAGTCACCTTGAAGAAATGCGGTTGTAGCTGGGACGCGAGAGATGAAGTTCCATGCGTAGTGGTAAACATGCAGTTGTAGTCAGGGGCGATTGAAGACATCACAGATGCAATCAGGAGGTGGCGGGGCGGCGGAACCATGCGGGTACCGACCGAGGCTGGTACCATGTAAAACTTCGGGTTTGGGTATGTTTGGGGGAACAACTCAACCCTCTAGAGCAACAACTCAACCCTCTATTCATCTTCAATCATGGTAGTACAACGAACATCAGAAATAATAAAAATAACATCTAGATCTGTAGACCACCTAGCAACGACTGCAAGCACGGAAGCGAGCCGAAGGCGCGCCACCGTCATTGCCCATCCCTCGCCGAAGCCAGGCAAAACTTGTTGTAGTAGACAGTCGGGAAGTCGTCGTGGTAGGGGCCCCATAGGACCAGCGCAGCAGAACAACAACCGCGGCCGATGAAGAGTAGCGTAGATCGAATCCAAGTTGAAAACACATGAACGTAGATGGACTATGACCAGGTCCAAGCAAATCCAACAAGGACAGATCCGTCGGAGACACACCTCCACACGTCCATCGATGATGCTAGACACACCATTAGGACATGAGCTAGGCGAGGAGAACCTTATTTCATCTTCAGGGAGCCACCGCCATCTCGTCTTCCTGAGCAGGAGTGCAGGACACAACCCCTAACAAAACGTGAAAGAACAACTGAAACAGAGCCCCCCCCCCCCCCCCCCCCGCCCCGTCGGCAAGGGCCGCGGACCGACGGCGGCGCCGGCGGGAGGCAGGGGAACCCTAGACTTTTCTTGGGAAAGATGCGACTCTCAAGACGGCTTAGCTGTATGTCCTCATCCGGTTTGTGTAATTGTATCATACTTTTATCGGGTTGCATGAAACTCGTTTGGTTTGCATGAAATTTCTCTTTTGGTTCAATTCACGTTTAAAATGCGCGCGCACGTTGAGGGTATAGTGTTGAATGGACGGCTCATGTATGTGTGTTTGCAGACGTGTCCGCGAACGGATAGTGCTGTCCTTGTTTTCCGAGTCGCACTCCGCCCCTTCGGTCTACCACTGTCTTATACTTTTTATTAAAACTACGTGAAATTTGATGGTCTTTGCAAAAAAAAACAAAGAATACAGATTTATCTGATAAAAAACACCTAAAAATATATTTATCCATATATGTGGTTGCTTGGCGCTCCCAAACTATTTCCACTTTCTCTAGTAAAAAAATATTTTCACTTAACCAAATTTAATATTTTCGGATTATTTCTGCTTAAAAAAAATTTGGCGCTACAAATTGTAGCTTTACAGCGCAAAAGACTTCCCACGTCTCTCAATTCCCCGTATATGTCGCCGGATTTTTTTTCCTCGCTGCCATCTCCCCCACCTTCCAATTTATCCAACCTCCAGATTCCGATCTACGCCGGCATCACCACCCCGCACACCGCCCATTCCGGCACCCCGCGTGGTGGTAGCCTCACCCTCAATCTCCGCCCTCTGCCGCTTGCTCCGCCCGCCGATGACTCCCGTTTTCCTCCACCAGCAAGTTCGCTCGTTGGAGCTCAGTCAGCGTCGTCATCCTCACCGTCACGAAGCCGTGCTCGCCCAAACGTCGTCCTCGCCGTCACGAAGCCGTGCTTGCCCCAACGTCGTCCTCACCGTCATGAAGCCGTATCCATACCGGTCTCATCCTTCACCTGAAGCACCGCCGCGTGTCTCGTCGGTACACCACCCTGCAAGCAGCTATCGCCTCCATCAAGCATCTTCAGTCTCCACCACGTCAACCAGGTGATCCCTTGATTCGCATAGCCCCTATAGTTTATCATTAAATCAACCAAAGTGTCCTCCTTCATTTATATGCATCTGAAGTCTCGATCCTCTTCTCCCATCGTCTCCTTACTTCCTTCCTGTAGGCAATGCACTCTAAGTGTTTGGTGAATTGTTTGCTTGCCCAGAATTCAATTCTGACAAATATTCTTGAAAATATGTGAGCAACTGTTTGGTCCAATCAAATTTTACATGGCAAAACTCAACAGCAGTACAAGTGGTGTTAGATAGACTAGCCAAATAATCTCAGATTCCATTTATGCTGGAGCATAAAGCATGATAATGTTTGCTTATACAGGCTGCAACAAGCTATCTTATTTTGTAGTAATTTTAAACGAACAAAAACTATATACGCGTCTGCTTCATCTGCTAAATGCGTCCCTCTGAAGTTTTCCATGAATGTTCTGTGCTGCAAAACGTGCCGATTCGCTGTTCTGTAACCTGTTTAATTCAGTACTGCCGGTTGTATGCACCTGCGTCCACATCGTATTCGTGTATTACCTACAGCTCGTCCGACTCGTATATCAGTATTTGCTACTTTAGCTACAAATCCCAATGAGCGTCTGCATGGTCCAAATTTCGGGGACAGATAGCACCCGGAACCAAACGTCCGCCTCCGGCTTGTATAGGCCATTTTTGTCGGAAGATCACCTTATTCATGGCTGGAATCCAATCTGTACCATTTGCTAGAAGTAGATTCTCTTTAAGAATAGGTACCAATATGTTTCTATCTAATCTGTACCGTTTGCTAGAAGTAGATTCTCTGTATCATCAATTTTTACCATTATGTTTCTATGCCTCGACGGCTTTGAAGCCTAAACATCCCAGAGCAGGCTGCTGTAAGTGAAAACCAGATGAAGAAAATTTACAAGGCCCTCCAGAGATTGATGATATATTAGCAAAAAGCCTCCGGAATCTACTAGCCAAATTAAAATAATTTGTAAGCTCAAAACATTTTTTTCAAACACATATCTATTGTGATGTATATGGTCCATTTATGCCATTGTGGTACTCTTGCATGCAGGGCCAAATGGAGATGTGCGACAGATTATAGGGGAATTCTGAGGTAAAATTTTGTCGGAGTTACGCGGGGGGAAGATAATTGTGGAGACTAATGGAAGTGGTATTCCAAATGGAAGGTTGGCTACCATTCTCTGTCAGCATCTTACTTGGCTTGCTGAGAACTCAACATTTGCACCATTGCATATTCCGAGATGTGACAATGAATTGTTTCTGCAGAAAGCATGGGCAGATGATCACAGATGTGGAGGTAAATTTTTCATAGCACTGTTCAAGACTGTTAATTTGACATAGTTGACTGTCAATTTTAATTTTTGAAGGAGAAATTTATTTACCCCAATGAGACGAGGCAACTTACACGAGACTGGATCCAATTGACAATTAACAAAAAATGGAGAGTGTTTATGTCTCGTTTGAAGAATAAATTTTTTGAGCATGACAAGAGGTCTTTGGCCGAAATTATAGCAGGTGTTCCCAGAGATGTTAACTAACATCAATGGGATACTCTTGTTGGGTTTTGGTGCTAGGATTCACCATGGTTATATGTTCTATTCTTATACTTAATCTGGCGTACATAATTAGTTTGGTGACATTAGTATTGACTGGATGTGTTGTTTTCCCAGAAATTATGTGAAAAGAACACCGAATGTGCAAAGAAGCAGAAGAATCCACACACAACCGGGAGAAAAAGCCATGCTAGGCTTAGAATCGACTTTTACTTAACATTCTGAGAAAGAAGAAAATGTTCAATTTGCACTGCGGGCACTAGGAGATAATGTAGAAAACATGACGGATGAGTTTGCTATGATGCATTCATTTCGGAAGCGAAAATTCCCTGGAGAGGATTTGAGAAAAGGATTTGTAACCACGGGAAGTGATGAAGTTGGTATATGAACCACATTTCTTTCTGCAAAGATAAAAGTATGAGTATTAATATACTATTATCATGTTCTTGTTTCAGGTTGATCTCAACGAAAGAGTTGCTGGCAATGACCTCCCAAATGAATCACATAACATAGTTGAAGAATAACCTGGCAATATGCATGCTCCATTGAGTGCTCTACAGGTGATGTAATAGTTTCTTCACTAATAAATATTCTAGTTTATTCTCATACTTAAAAACAATTGTTTGTCATAAGTTGCAGGAACTACATCCTAGCAATTGTGTGAGAGCCAAAGAGTGTTACACCGGTTTATCATTGCCACATGGAAAAATGGTTGCTAAGGTGTGTGTCCATAAATTTCTGCTTGTTATTAAGAAAATGCCTATGTTTTGTATAAGTTTACTTACAATGAACTGAACCTCAATTGTAGAAAGCACACATTGAGAAGTATATCGTACCAAACACTGGTACATCTCTTACAATTTCATCAAAGTACATTTCTTCTCACACTACTCTTAAAGCTTACGTTCTAATTTTTTCTGTTATCTTTCTTTTCCAGGGTAGCTCATGATTTAAAAAAGGAGTGCATTGCAGGAGCCAGGAGCAACAACAGAAGAATTAGTTTTTAAATGGACAAATATTATGTGTTATGTAAAGGATTTAGCTTCATCACAAAACTTAGTTCTAGTTGTATGATATTTTCTTTATTGTTTGCATCTTTCATATTAATGTCTGATTTGATTCATTTTAGAACTCAAGATGTTTATTCTTACTAATTGATATTGTGCGAATGAGATGCTTGTGAATACAACTGGTGCTATGGGTGGATCCCTTTACATAATATTTGTTGCCTGTTAATGTGACTGGTGATATGGGTGGAGGCCTTTATATAACGATATTTGTTGATGATTTTGCACAAACATGTGGCGTGATAAAGTAATTGGATTTGAAACGATGAAATGCAAATTCAAAATAAATAAAATAATGTTTAAAGTTAAATATTACGTAGGTACAAAGAAGCTTGTATATATTTAGAGACGGATATAACGTCTCTACATAGCGTGTATAAGAATGGGGTCAAGGCCCATGATGAAGAAATGGCTATGTGTGTAGAGACGTGATAAGCGCATCTAATAGAACGACTCTACTTGTCTAGATACGATTAGAACGTTCCAATATAGTGTCTCATATCTAGGGACGCTTTTGAACGTCCCAGTATATCGTCTCATCCCATGTAGACACGCTTAGCTAGCGCGTCTAAATGTTTTGAGACGGCCCATGGGGAGACGCTCCAAAGACACTTTACAAAGTTGACTCTATGGTCGCCTAGAGATGAAATAACATGTCTCTAGCTATGGAATATGGCATCTCTATAGGCAGATTTTCTTTTAGTGTCACCACTATTCTTTCCTTGCTTATACATAATACATTACATGCTATAAGTTGAATGGCAGAGGCATAAAATTCATTCTTCGATGTTTTGTTTTCACAGTCTTTTAGACCAATAGAGATTATACCCCGCGCGTTGCTGCCGGACTATGTTGCAATTATTTAAGTGAGAATTGGGTGTATCAAACATTAGTATATGTTGACTGAAAGTAAAATACAACTTTATTGCATTTGATTATTCTAAGTTGTAGAATATTTCTTGATATGAGTAACATGCATAGTGCATGATTGTAACACCCCGAGAATCATGCTACAGTAATCCCCTTCTAATGATGCCTTGTCATCATTGTTACTATTGCTAATCTCACTTTGATTCTATTCCAGTCCAAATCTCAAATTCAAATTAAAGTCAAAATTCAAACTTATTCAAAAAGCCTCACAATCTTTTTGTGGCAGTGCACAATAATTCTTTGAAATTGTTTGGCCAGTGGCATATTTTTGCAAAGTCCTTTGTGGCTAAAAGAAAAAGCAAAAGCTGCAAAAAAAGAAAAGAAAAAGGAAAAGGCTATAGCAAGAGAAGGAAAAGCCCTCCTCCCTGCTGGGCCTTGACCCAGATGGCCAACCGGCCCAACTGGCCAACAGGCCGTCATGCCGGCCCACCCCCTACCTACACCTAACCCCCTTCCCCGTGACCTAATTGCCACACCCCACTCCCCACTCACTCCTCCCACGTTCCCCTCTCTCCCTCGTCTCCTCCCCCCGTCTGGATCGGAGCAGAGGAGCCAGATCCTGCGCCGCCCCGATGCCCGTCGCCTCCTCGACCCCGACGCGCTACCTCGCCACTCGCCGGACTGCCCCGCCGCCGCTCGGAACCCCCCCTCGCCGAACCGCCTCCCCGCCAAGCGCCTCCCCGTCCTCGACCTCCTCCCCAACGACGCCCCGACGCCAACGGCGTTCGCCTTCGCCGCCACCTCGCCCCGCCACCGTTCCGCCTCGCCGGACCTCCCCAGGCCTCGCCGCACCGTTCTCCGGCACCGGGGGTGAGCTCACGCGCCCCGCTTCCCCCTGTTCCCCCTCATCCCGAAACGTCGTGGTCGTCGCCGCTCGCACCTCACGCGCGTCACCGCGCCTACCTACGCCCGCGGCCGCTCGCACCGTCTGCGCCTCCTGCCGCTATCGCCGGCCCCTGTTGCCGCCCCTGCACTGCTCCGCAATGTTGTTGTTGCGGCACAGGCCCGCAGCGCCGCACCACAGCCGTCCGCTGCGGCTGCTCACTCGCTGCACGCTGCCGCCAGCGCCCTCCTGCTGCCAACCGTGCTCGACGCTGCTCGCCGACTCGAGCACTCAAGCGCGCCCGCCCACGCACCCCTCGGCCACCGGAATCGGCCGGCCAGCGATCCCCGTCGTGGCCTTGTGCCCGGCGTGCGCCATGGGGATGGCCTCTGCTGGCCCTGTGCGCTGTCTAGGGGCCAGTTTAATTAGTGTTTAGGATAATTAGGGTTAACTGGATTAACCATAGACACTGACGTGTAGGCCCCCTGTTAAATAACTAGTTTAAAATAATCCTAATGCAATATGTGACAATGACAGATGGGGTCCACTGCTAAGTTAAATGCTAAATCAGTGTTAAATTTACCTGACATGCGGGTCCCACATATACTGTTCACCATTTGACCAGTCAACTGCTGACTGCTGGGTCAACAGTTGCACTGACCCCGCTGGTCAGTGCTGGGTACACTTTCGGGTGCATCTAGCCTTTTCCTTTTACTTTATTTTCGAATTTAAATAAGTCCAAAAATTACCGAAAATCATTTAATCTTTGAAAATTAATAGGAAATAAACCGTAACTCGGATGAAAATGTTTTCTACATGAAGGTTGCTCAGAAAAATGAGACGAATCCGGATACGTGGTCCGTTTACCTGTCAGATGCCCTTACTATCTGAACATGGAACATTCCCTCTCCGGTCATCTGTCTGACACAGGTCCGGAACCGGGAAAACATTCCCGGTTGATTTCCCCCCTTCATCTTTATCATGTAGCCATACGTTAGGTCACACCCAGCACATCATATTTCCATGTTATGCTTTGTGATGCTTTGTTAGCTTTATATTTCTTGTTTCTTCTGTTGGGGATCGTAGCAGAAACTAAAATTTTCTATGCATCACCAAGATCAATCTATGGAGTTTACTAGCAACGAGAGGGGAGGAGTGCATCTACATACCCTTGTAGATCGCGAGCGGAAGCGTTCAAGAGAACGGGGTTGATGGAGTCGTACTCGCCGTGATCCAAATCACCGATGATCCAAGCGCCGAACGGACGGCACCTCCGCGTTCAACACACGTACGGAGCGGTGACGTCTCCCACGCCTTGATCCAGCAAGGAGGAGGGAGAGGTTGAGGAAGAAGGCTCCAACAGTAGCACGACGGCTTGGTGGTGGTGGAGTGACAGTTCTCCGGCAGGGCTTCGCCAAGCACACGCGGAGGAGGAGAGGTGTTGGGGAGGGGAGGGGCTGCGCCTTGGATGTGGTGCTGTAGCCCTCCCCTCACCCCTCTATTTATAGGGAGAAGGGGGAAGGGGGCCGGCCCCTCTAGATGGGATCTAGAGGGGGGCGGCGGCCAAGGGGGAGGTGGCTTGCACCCCAAGCAAGAGGGGGGGGCACCCCCCTTTAGGGTTTCCCCCAAACCCTAGGCGCATGGGCCCTAGGGGGTTTGGCGCCCAGCCCACTAAGGGCTGGTTCCCTTCCACCTACAGCCCATAAGGCCCTCCGGGGCAGGTGGACCCTCCCGGTGGACCCCCGGAACCCCTCCGGTGGTCCCGGTACAATACCGATACCCCCGAATATTTCCGGTGACCGTGTGGTGACTTCCCATATATAAATCTTTACCTCCGGACCATTCCGAAACTCCTCGTGACGTCTGGGATCTCATCCGGGACTCCGAACAACATTCGGTAATCACATACAAACCTTCCTTATAACCCTAGCGTCATCGAACCTTAAGTGTGTAGACCCTACGAGTTCGGGAATCATGCAGACATGACCGAGACACCTCTCTAGCCAATAACCAATAGCGGGATCTGGATACCCATGTTGGCTCCCACATGTTCCACGATGATCTCATCGGATGAACCACGATGTCGAGGATTCAAGCAATCCCGTATACAATTCCCTTTGTCAATCGGTATGTTACTTGCCCGAGATTCGATCGTCGGTATCCCAATACCTCGTTCAATCTCGTTACCGGCAAGTCACTTTACTCGTTCCGTAATGCATGATCCCGTGACTAACTACTTAGTCACATTGATCTCATTATGATGATGCAATACCGAGTGGTCCCAGAGATACCTCTCCGTCATACGGAGTGACAAATCCCAGTCTCGATCCGAGCCAACCCAACAGACACTTTCGGAGATACCTGTAGTGCACCTTTATAGCCACCCAGTTACGTTGTGACGTTTGGTACACCCAAAGCATTCCTACGGTATCCGGGAGTTGCACGATCTCATGGTCTAAGGAAATGATACTTGACATTAGAAAAGCTTTAGCAAACGAACTACACGATCTAGTGCTATGCTTAGGATTAGGTCTTGTCCATCACATCATTCTCCTAATGATGTGATCCCGTTATCAATGACATCCAATGTCCATGGTCAGGAAACCGTAACCATCTATTGACCAACGAGCTAGTCAACTAGAGGCTCACTAGGGACATGTTATGGTCTATGTGTTCACACATGTATTACGATTTCCGGATAACACAATTATAGCATGAACAATAGACAATTATCATGAACAAGGAAATATAATAATAACCATTTTATTATTGCCTCTAGGGCATATTTCCAACAGTCTCCCACTTGCACTAGAGTCAATAATCTAGTTACATTGTGATGAATCGTACACCCATAGAGTTCTGGTGTTGATCATGTTTTGCCTGTGGAAGAGGTTTAGTCAACGGATCTGCGACATTCAAATCCGTATGTACTTTACAAATATCTATGTCTCCATTTTGAACATTTTCACGAATGGAGTTGAAGCGACGCTTGATGTGCCTGGTCTTCTTGTGAAACCTGGGCTCCTTGGCAAGGGCAATAGCTCCAGTGTTGTCACAGAAGAGAGTCATCGGCCCCGATGCATTGGGAATAACTCCTAGGTCGGCAATGAACTCCTTCATCCAGATTGCTTCATGTGCTGCCTCCGAGGCTGCCATGTACTCCGCTTCACATGTAGATCCCGCCACGACGCTTTGCTTGCAACTGCACCAGCTGACTGCCCCACCATTCAAAATATACACGTATCCGGTTTGTGACTTAGAGTCATGCAGATCTGTGTCGAAGCTAGCATCGACGTAACCCTTTACGACGAGCTCTTCGTCACCTCCATAAACGAGAAACATATCCTTAGTCCTTTTCAGGTACTTCAGGATGTTCTTGACCGCTGTCCAGTGTTCCATGCCGGGATTACTTTGGTACCTTCCTACCAAACTTACGGCAAGGTTTACATCAGGTCTGGTACACAGCATGGCATACATAATAGACCCTATGGCCGAGGCATAGGGGACGACACTCATCTTTTCTCTATCTTCTACCGTGGTCGGGCATTGAGCCGTGCTCAATCTCACACCTTGCAATACAGGCAAGAACCCCTTCTTGGACTGATCCATATTGAACTTCTTCAATATCTTGTCAAGGTATGTGCTTTGTGAAAGACCTATCAGGCGTCTTGATCTATCTCTATAGATCTTGATGCCTAATATGTAAGCAGCTTCTCCAAGGTCCTTCATTGCAAAACACTTATTCAAGTAGGCCTTTATACTTTCCAAGAATTCTATATCATTTTCCATCAATAGTATGTCATCCACATATAATAAGAGAAATGCTACAGAGCTCCCACTCACCTTTTTGTAAATACAGGCTTCTCCATAAGTCTGCGTAAACCCAAACGCTTTGATCATCTCATCAAAGCGAATGTTCCAACTCCGAGATGCCTGCACCAGCCCATAGATTGAGCGCTGGAGCTTGCATACTTTGTCAGCATTCTTAGGATCGACAAAACCTTCCGGCTGCATCATATACGATTCTTCCTTAAGGAAGCCGTTAAGGAATGCCGTTTTGACATCCATTTGCCATATTTCATAATCGTAGAATGTGGCAATTGCTAACATGATTCGGATGGACTTCAGCTTCGCTACGGGTGAGAAGGTCTCATCGTAGTCAACTCCTTGAACTTGTCGATAACCCTTAGCGACAAGTCGAGCTTTATAGATGGTAACATTTCCATCCGCGTCCGTCTTCTTCTTAAAGATCCATTTATTTTCTATCGCTCGCCGATCATCGGGCAAGTCTGTCAAAGTCCATACTTTGTTTTCATACATGGATCCTATCTCGGATTGCATGGCTTCAAGCCATTTGTTGGAATCTGGACCCGCCATCGCTTCTTCATAGTTCGAAGGTTCACCGTTGTCCAACAACATGATTTCTAGGACAGGGTTGCCGTACCACTCTGGTGCGGAACGTGTCCTTGTGGACCTACGAAATTCAGTGCTAACTTGATCATGATCATCATCATTAACTTCCTCTCTAGTCGGTGCAGGCACCACAGAAACATTTTCTTGTGCTGCGCTACTTTCTGGTTCGAGAGGGATCATCTCATCAAGTTCCACTTTCCTCCCACTTACTTCTTTCGAGAGAAACTCTTTCTCCAGAAAGGACCCGTTCTTGGCAATGAAGATCTTGCCTTCGGATCTGAGGTAGAAGGTATACCAATGGTATCCTTAGGGTATCCTATGAAGACGCATTTTTCCGACTTGGGTTCGAGCTTTTCAGGTTGAAGTTTCTTGACATAAGCATCGCATCCCGAAACTTTAAGAAACGACAGCTTAGGCTTCTTTCCAAACCATAATTCATACGGTGTCGTCTCAACGGATTTCGACGGAGCCCTATTTAAAGTGAATGCGGCAGTCTCTAAAGCATAACCCCAGAATGATAGCGGTAAATCGGTAAGAGACACCATAGATCGCACCATATCCAATAGAGTGCGATTACGACGTTCGGACACACCATTGCGCTGAGGTGTTCCAGGCGGCGTGAGTTGTGAAACAATTCCACATTTCCTCAAGTGTGTGCCAAATTCGTGACTCAAATATTCCCCTCCACGATCTGATCGTAAGAACTTTATTTTCCTGTCACGTTGATTCTCAACCTCACTCTGAAATTCCTTGAACTTTTCAAAGGTCTCAGACTTGTGTTTCATTAAGTAGACATACCCATATCTACTCAAGTCAGCAGTGAGGGTGAGAACATAACGATAGCCACCGCGAGCCTCAACGCTCATTGGACCGCACACATCAGTATGTATGATTTCCAATAAGTTGGTTGCTCGCTCCACTGTTCCGGAGAACGGAGTCTTGGTTATTTTTCCCATGAGGCATGGTTCGCACGTGTCAAATGATTCATAATCAAGAGACTCCAAAAGTCCATCTGCATGGAGTTTCTTCATGCGTTTGACACCAATGTGACCAAGGCGGCAGTGCCACAAGTATGTGGGACTATCATTATCAACCTTACATTTCTTGGCATTCACACTATGAATATGTGTAACATCACATTCGAGATTCATTAAGAATAAACCATTGACCAGCGGGGCACCACCATAGAACATATCTCTCATATAAATAGAACAACCATTATTCTCGGATTTAAATGAGTAGCCATCTCGCATTAAACGAGATCCAGATACAATGTTCATGCTCAAAGCTGGCACTAAATAACAATTATTGAGGTTTAAAACTAGTCCCGTAGGTAAATGTAGAGGTAGCGTGCCGACGGCGATCACATCGACCTTGGAACCATTCCCGACGCGCATCGTCACCTCGTCCTTCGCCAGTCTCCGCTTATTCCGCAGCTCCTGCTTTGAGTTACAAATATGAGCAACCGCACTGGTATCAAATACCCAGGAGCTACTACGAGCGCTGGTTAGGTACACATCTATAACATGTATATCACATATACCTTTGGTATTGCCGGCCTTCTTATCCGCTAAGTACTTGGGGCAGTTCCGCTTCCAGTGACCGTTTCCCTTGCAATAAAAGCACTCAGTCTCAGGCTTGGGTCCATTCTTTGTCTTCTTCCCGGCAGCTTGCTTACCGAGCGCGGCAACTCCCTTGCTGTCTTTCTTGAAGTTCTTCTTACCCTTGCCTTTCTTGAACTTAGTGGTTTTATTCACCATCAACACTTGATGTTCCTTTTTGATCTCCACCTCCGCTGATTTCAGCATTGAATATACCTCAGGAATGGTCTTTTCCATCCCCTGCATATTGAAGTTTATCACAAAGCTCTTGTAGCTAGGTGGGAGCGACTGAAGGATTCTGTCAACGACCGCGTCATCTGGGAGATTAACTCCCAGCTGAGACAAGCGGTTGTGCAACCCAGACATTTTGAGTATGTGTTCGCTGACGGAAGTATTCTCCTCCATCTTACAACTGTAGAACTTGTCGGAGACTTCATATGTCTCGGCCCGGGCATGAGCTTGGAAAACCATTTTCAGCTCTTGGAACATCTCATATGCTCCGTGCTGCTCAAAACGCTTTTGGAGCCCCGGTTCTAAGCTGTAAAGCATGCCGCACTGAACCAGGGAGTAATCATCACTACGTGACTGCCAGGCGTTCAGGACATCTTGAGTTGCTGGGAAAACAGGTGCATCACCTAGCGGTGCTTTAAGGACATATGCTTTCTTGGCAGCTATGAGGATAATCCTCAGGTTACGGACCCAGTCCGTGTAGTTGCTACCATCGTCTTTCAGCTTGGTTTTTTCTAGGAACGCGTTGAAGTTGAGGGCAACATTAGCGTGGGCCATTTGATCTACAAGACATATTGTAAAGGTTTTTAGACTAAGTTCATGATAATTAAGTTCATCTAATCAAATTATTAACGAACTCCCACTCAGACAAACATCCCTCTAGTCATCTAAGTGATACATGATCCGAGTCAACTAGGCCGTGTCCGATCATCACGAGAGACGGACTAGTCATCATCGGTGAACATCTTCATGTTGATCGTATCTGCTATACGACTCATGTTCGACCTTTCGGTCTCTTGTGTTCCGAGGCCATGTCTGTACATGCTAGGCTCGTCAAGTCAACCTAAGTGTATTGCGTGTGTAAATCTGGCTTACACCCGTTGTATGCGAACGTTAGAACCTATCACACCCGATCGTCACGTGGTGCTTCGGAACAACGAACCTTCGCAACGGTGCACAGTTAGGGGGAACACTTTCTTGAAATTTTACCGAGGGATCATCTTATTTATGCTACCGTCGTTCTAAGCAAATAAGATGTGAAACATGATAAACATCACATGCAATCAAATAGTGACATGATATGGCCAATATCATTTTGCTCCTTTTGATCTCCATCTTCGGGGCGCCATGTTCATCATCGTCACTGGCATGACACCATGATCTCCATCATCGTGTCTTCATGAAGTTGTCTCGCCAACTATTACTTCTACTACTATGGCTAATGGTTAGCAATAAAGTAAAGTAATTACATGACGTTCCAGTTGACACGCAGGTCATAAATAAATTAAGACAACTCCTATGGCTCCTGCCGGTTGTCATACTCATCGACATGCAAGTCGTGATTCCTATTACAAGAACATGATCAATCTCATACATCACATATATCATTCATCACATCCTTCTGGCCATATCACATCACATGACACTTGCTGCAAAAACAAGTTAGACGTCCTCTAATTGTTGTTGCAAACTTTTACGTGGCTGCTATAGGTTTCTAGCAAGAACGATTCTTACCTACGCCAAAACCACAACGTGATATGTCAATTTCTATTTACCCTTCATAAGGACCCTTTTCATCGAATCCGATCCGACTAAAGTGGGAGAGACAGACACCCACTAGCCACCTTATGCAACTAGTGCATGTCAGTCGGTGGAACCTGTCTCACGTAAGCGTACGTGTAAGGTCGGTCCGGGCCGCTTCGTCCCACGATGCCGCCGAATCAAGATAAGATGAGTAACGGCAAGTAAATTGACAAAATCAACGCCCACAACAACTTGTGTTCTAATCGTGCATAGAAACTACGCATACACCTAGCTCATGATGCCACTGTTGGGGGTCGTAGCAGAAATTAAAATTTTCTACGCATCACCAAGATCAATCTATGGAGTTTACTAGCAACGAGAGGGGAGGAGTGCATCGACATACCCTTGTAGATCGCGAGCGGAAGCGTTCAAGAGAACGGGGTTGATGGAGTCGTACTCGCCGTGATCCAAATCACCGATGATCCAAGTGCCGAACGGACGGCACCTCCGCGTTCAACATACGTACGGAGCGGTGACGTCTCCCACGCCTTGATCCAGAAAGGAGGAGGGAGAGGTTGAGGAAGAAGGCTCCAACAGTAGCACGACGGCGTGGTGGTGGTGGAGTGACAGTTCTCCGGCAGGGCTTCGCCAAGCACACGCGGAGGAGGAGAGGTGTTGGGGAGGGGAGGGGCTGCGCCTTATATGGTGTTGTAGCCCTCCCCTCACCCCTCTATTTATAGGGAGAAGGGGGAAGGGGGCCGGCCCCTCTAGATGGGATCTAGAGGGGGGCGGCGGCCAAGGGGGAGGTGGCTTGCCCCCCAAGCAAGGGGGGGCGCCCCCCTTTAGGCTTTCCCCCAAACCCTAGGCGCATGGGCCCTAGGGGGTTTGGCGCCCAGCCCACTAAGGGCTGGTTCCCTTCCACCTACAGCCCATAAGGCCCTCCGGGGTGGGTGGACCCTCCCGGTGGACCCCTGGAACCCCTCCGGTGGTCCCGGTACAATACCGGTATACCCCCGAATATTTCCGGTGACCGTGTGGTGACTTCCCATATATAAATCTTTACCTCCGGACCATTCCGGAACTCCTCGTGACGTCCGGGATCTCATCCGGGACTCCGAACAACATTCGGTAATCACATACAAACCTTCCTTATAACCCTAGCGTCATCGAACCTTAAGTGTGTAGACCCTACGGGTTCGGGAATCATGCAGACATGACCGAGACACCTCTCTAGCCAATAACCAATAGCGGGATCTGGATACCCATGTTGGCTCCCACATGTTCCACGATGATCTCATCGAATGAACCACGATGTCGAGGATTCAAGCAATCCCGTATACAATTCCCTTTGTCAATCGGTACGTTACTTGCCCGAGATTCGATCGTCGGTATCCCAATACCTCGTTCAATCTCGTTACCGGCAAGTCACTTTACTCGTTCTGTAATGCATGATCCCGTGACTAACTACTTAGTCACATTGAGCTCATTATGATGATGCAATACCGAGTGGGCCCAGAGATACCTCTCCGTCATACGGAGTGACAAATCCCAGTCTCGATCCGAGCCAACCCAACAGACACTTTCGGAGATACCTGTAGTGCACCTTTATAGCCACCCAGTTATGTTGTGACGTTTGGTACACCCAAAGCATTCCTACGGTATCCGGGAGTTTCACGATCTCATGGTCTAAGGAAATGATACTTGACATTAGAAAAGCTTTAGCAAACGAACTACACGATCTAGTGCTATGCTTAGGATTAGGTCTTGTCCATCACATCATTCTCCTAATGATGTGATCCCGTTATCAATGACATCCAATGTCCATGGTCAGGAAACCGTAACCATCTATTGATCAACGAGCTAGTCAACTAGAGGCTCACTAGGGACATGTTATGGTCTATGTGTTCACACATGTATTACGATTTCCGGATAACACAATTATAGCATGAACAATAGACAATTATCATGAACAAGGAAATATAATAATAACCATTTTATTATTGCCTCTAGGGCATATTTCCAACATCTTCCCCCTCTTCTCTCCGATAGACCCCGAGACCGATGCCGTCCCTGTGATCGTCTACGTCGACAACGACCCTTCTTCCTTTTCAGCGGAGCTTCCAGGCAAGCCCCCCCCCCCCTTGATCATCCCGATATCGCCCATTCCATTCTCTCATGCTTGCATTAGATTTTGCTACTGTTATTGTTTGCTCCTATTCTGATGCATTGCCTGCTTTTGTAACCTGCTCTTTGTACCTTACCTGCTTATCCTAAACTGCTTAGTATAGGTTGGTTAGTGATCCATCAGTGACCCCCACATTGTCCTTGTTGCCCCTGCTTCATCATCGAAGACCCGATCAACGGGATCGAAGACCAGGCCCCGGCACCGCACATCACTTTCCCCTTTTGTTGCTCGACTCTGCAGAGTTATCATCGAGTGCCGAGGGTGAAACCTCTTACATCGCTCCTGATGAGATCTCTGTAGTGTAGATATTCGGTCGTGGTCATCGAGGGTGATTCCGCCTTAACCACTTCCGATACGACTCTGTCGTGCAACCCCTCAAGTGTGAACCTCGAGGGTGGATCCTCTTACGTTCACCTTGATGATTACATGAGTGGAATCCTTCAAGAGTGATTCCTTAGGATTTCCCCTTGGTGTTAGACACACGGTTACTATGGTTACTATGACTTTACCCTGAACCAGGTTACTAAAGACGGGTCGGCCCTGAGGGGTACCTGCGCGAGCTTAATTGCGAGTGATGTGGAGTCGGGTTGACCTGAAAGGTGCCCGCGAGATACTTACGAGGTGTGGCCGGGCATTCTTAGCCCTTGCCGCAAGTCTTCGAGACGGGGCAACGGGGTCACATCTTTCGTGAGTCTCTGCTTGTTACCGCGTGTTCCTAATCCACTACGATTTGGATATTTGATCCGAGGGGCCTCTGGCCTGATAGCACTAACCATCACGTGGGCATAGTATGGGCGTTCTGTGTCGTATCCATCAGCCGAAGCTTAATAGACGTCAGCGACTGAGCGGCGCGCGCCGGGTTGGACTGCGTAAGCACCTGCCTTGTTTAAGGAGGTAGCTAGGTCTGCTCACCGGCCGCCCTCGCAACGTGCAGGAGTTCCCGGGGCGATGGCCCATGACCCCTGGGGGGCATAGGTTTAGTCCGGCATGCTGACCACTCTATTAAGCCTAGGTCGGGTTGCGGCGTATTGTTTGGCCGAGGCCGGGCATGACCCAGGAAAGTGTGTCCAGCCGGAGTTAATCGAGCGTGGTGGGTAAGTTGGTGCACCCCTGCAGGGAAGAAAACATCTATTGATAGCCTGTCCTACGGTAACGGACACTTGGAGTTGTATCCCGATCGATACAACTAGAACTGGATACCAGAGATGAGAAATGGATAGTATGGCTCTGGGATTGCTTTCTCGCAGGGAGTCGAGAAAGGATCTCTGGCCGAGGTTGATAACACTGCTACTACTTTACTTTATGCTTTTCTGTACTCTTCTGAATGCTGCAAGATGCTTGGAGCTGCTTGAAGATGCTAGTCTTCGATAGGCTAGGCTTTCCCCTTCTCTTCTGGCATTCTGCAGTTCAGTCCATAGATACAGCCCATTTCATTGATATCGATGCATATGTAGTGTAGATCCTTGCTTGCGAGTACTTTGGATGAGTACTCACGGTTGCTTTGCTCCCCCTTTTCCCCCTTCCTTCTTCTTTCCGGTTGATGCAACCAGATGTCGGAGCCCAGGAGCCAGATGCCACCGTCGATGCCTACTACTACGTGGAGACCGCCGACGACCAGGAGTAGCTAGGAGGCTCCCAGGCAGGAGGCCTTGCCTTTTCGATCGATGTTGCTTTTGTGCTAGCCTTCTTAAGGCATACTTGTTCAACTTATGTCTGTATTCAGATATTGTTGCTTCCGCTGACTCTTGTGTTTTCAAGCTTATGTATTCGAGCCCTCGAGGCCCTGGCTTGTAATATAAAGCTTGTATTATTTTTAATTTGTGTCTAGAGTTGTGTTGTGATATCTTCCTGTGAGTCCTTGATCTTGATCGTACACATTTGCGTGTATGATTAGTGTACGATTGAATCGAGGGCGTCACAATGATGATATGGGTGTTTTCCATTGAATGATGGCATGGTAATTTGGTATAGGAGCATGCTGTGAGAATTGAAATGAGTGGAAATTGAATATGAATAACATCCATAGTGCATGTTAATGTAAGTTGTGCATGCTAATGTAAGTGTTTTCTCATGCATGTGACATGATGAGGTGGCATAGTTGCATGTTGAGAGAATTAGAGTTAGTGGGGATCAAATATTTTGGTATATAGGATATGTCTCAAATGAGATAAGAACACAGGCTGTTATGTGAGAACGAAAACATTTCGATTCATCCCCTGGATTCCATCCAAAATTATAGGTTTGTGGCTGACCAGTTTTATTTTTCTTTATGCGGACCAAATGGTAGACTGATTAAGGACATAAAATACAATATTAATATTTTTAATACGTTTTTAACATTTTCAATACACATTCAACATTTTCTAAATGCTTGGTTACATTTTTAAATACAAGATTAACATTTTTTAATAAATGGTCAACATTTTATATATGCACATTTAACATTTTAAAACATTCTTGATTAATATTTTCTAAACATTATTTCAAATGATTTATTAACATTTTTTAAATACATGATCAACTTTTGTTCACACACATTCTATATTTTTTCATACATTTTACGTATATATGGTCACAAAATTATACATATTTAACATTTTTCAAACACTACATAATGTACATTTTTGTAATGTATATGTTTAGAATATTTGAAAGTGTAAACAAAAGTATTTTGTTTTTAGTCTAAGTGTAAACAAAAGTAAAAAAAGAAATCCAAAACGAAAGAAAAAGTGAAAACAACAGGAAAAAACAAGGCAGTGGCCTCCCGCGCATTGGGCCGGCGCATACAGTCGCGCGAGTCAGAAGCTTCTCTCGCGTGATGCGAGGACCCAAGCATAAAAAGGATATATGTTAAGCCGGATCGGAGGCCCACTTTTCTATCCAACCGTAAGCAAAGGAAACCCGCGCCGGGTCCAACAGGTTGTGACCTTTTTCCTCTCTATTTTATGTTTCCCTTTTTCCATTTTTTCTTTTCCTTCTTCCCTTTTACAATTTTTAATTTTTAATGTTTTAATATTTTAATATTTTTATTTCTTTATGAGAAAACATAAAATATTTTAAATTGCATAAACATATATTCTGGCATATATGAACGACTTTGTATGGTACTTTTTTGAGAAAACAAAAAACATTTTAAATTGCATAAACATATATTGTGGCATATATGAACGACTTTGTATGATATACTTTTGTAAATATATGGACTCTTTTGAAATACAAGAATATTTCTCTAGTCCATAGGAACCCTTTTTTAACTACAAGTTGTACATTTTATTTCAAACATATAATTATCTATATTATATTTTCCCAATTATTAAAATTATTTGTATTTACTAAATATATAATATTTTATGAATTTTTAGAATAGAATTAAAGAGGTAAATACACCAGCGGTGAACTTGCCACGGATGTGCACTTTAGTGCCTGAACTTGCAAAATACATTGAACTAGTTCAATAACTTGGCATGGACGTGCATATATGGTTCAAATGATGTTTGTATACGTCCGCGAAGCTGAGGAGGCGCGCCAGCATGCGATGGGGCCCGCTATCATTGACAAGGGTGTGTGGCCTAACGACGTACCAGTCAAGTGCATGCGGCTAACCACTCGACAACTTCACATTTGCTGATATTTAATGATTCATAACCTTTATAAACATTTGGCCGAACAAAATAAATAGAACAATCCAGCAAAAACAGCATCGGATCTGTGACCCGAACATCAGAACAAAGCTTGTAGACCAAGCACGGATGCCACTCCGACCAATGAGTTGTCATGTATCAAAAGTACAAGTACTCTTTATGACTGTATAAAAAACATAATTTCAAAATAATGCAATAATCTTCATGTCATTTTAAAAATAATACACGTGTTATTTTAAAACATATTCATTAAATTGAAAATATTTATGAATGAGTAAAATGTTTATATGATTCAGGTATTATTCATGTGAGGATCCGCAGTCTAATGGCATACTAGGCTTGTATTTTTTTTAAACACACAAACTTCTATACTATATAAACTTTTTAAAACAACACAATTTTTTGTTAAAGCATGAACACATTGATATACTACATAAATAGTTTATTAAAAGTGCTAAAGTTTAAAATTATATGCAAATTTATTTAAATATATGAACGTTTCTAAAATTACTTTAATATTTTTTTTAAATAGAAGCATCTTTTCAAATTATAATTTTATTCTAATTCATAATTTTATTATGTGTATTTCTATTAAATTTCTGCATACGTATTTCATGAAATTGTATGAAAACTTTAACATAATTTGTTTTACATATATGTATATTGTTTGTAATGTGATAATAATTAACGTATTTTTTAAAATGAAATGAAAAAGAACAAACCCATTGACCACATTGTGGTCCATTTTAGTCACACGGGCTCGTTATATTATAAACCTAAATTTATCATTTTACCATTCGACGTCGTCAGTTATAGTGGTACGTGCGGCCGCTATATAGCCCCTGGTTGCAGGTTCAAAGCAATGCCACTATATTGCTGGAATAATATTTTTAATTTACATTGTTCAGCTTTATGTTTATAAAGTGTATGAATCCTTTCCTGACACTAAATTTGAACGGGTAGATTGGCTAGGCATGCACATCTGCGCATGTGGTTCAAACCCCGGACCAGTTTATTTATTAATAGATTTTTTTCAATTTATCAGTTTCTCTTTGAGGGCCTTTTTGTAAGAAAATATTTATTCTGGGGGGTTTTCGGCAAAAAAACAGGCCATACGCCTTGTCCCTTTCATCCTGGAGTGCCTCGTTGGCGTCATGGACGTATAAAAACACAAGATTTGAACCATATAAGCACGTCCATGCCAAGTTACGGAACCAGTTCAATGTATTTTGCAAGTTCAGGCACCAAAGTGCATATTCGTGGCAAGTTCAAGCACCAGTGATGTATTTACCTCAAAATGTTGATGGGCCGCACCTGCGGTCGGACCATCTAGAGTCGTTTCAGGCTGGAGCTTGCTTATTGCATGCAATAAGCGGCAAATAGGCTTTCCATAAGTAACAAGTTGTGGGTTCAAGTCCTAGAAATTGAAAGCAACATACTCATGTTTGAATACAAAAACAATGCAGAGCAAAGAAATAGACATTTATTGATAAGATAGACTAGATGAAGTTTTGGTATGATCATGCGGTACTGATAGAATTATAATACATGCATGCACTACAATAGATTTTTTTTCGTTTTTCTTTTTTTTTTCGTTTTTGCTGCTTTTTTTTTTCCTATTTTATGTCTATTTGTTTACTTTCTTACTCTATTTAGATTTTTTTTACTTTTTATTTACTTATTTTTTATTCTATTTACCTTTCTTTTTGGGAAAATGCAAAATATATTTTAAAGGTGTATGAATTATGAACATCTATTTCTTA
Source organism: Triticum aestivum (assembly GCF_018294505.1). NCBI lineage: Eukaryota > Viridiplantae > Streptophyta > Magnoliopsida > Poales > Poaceae > Triticum > Triticum aestivum. The sequence continues at coordinate 44,874,622 of NC_057808.1, forward strand.
TACTTATGAAAGACTTCATACAAACAATTTATATCAAATTTATGAATCTTTTAAAACACATGAATATATTTTCTGCGTCCAGCAACTTTTTGTTTACCATGAACTGATCCTTTTAGTTCAACTCATAAATACTTACTTTTTTTCCACTCTACATTATTTTTCCAATTATTAAACTAATTCATAAGAATAATTTAAAGGTTATTGAATAAGTAACCAATTTTTCAATTTTGTCCAATGATAAAAAAAATATATGTGTTGATTGGACATAGGAGCAATTGGCTCATCTGGAGTCATTTCCGCGATGCTTGCCTACTACATGTAGTAAGCCGCAAATAGGAGCTTCGCTAATTGCTGCAGAATTTATTTATTTTTAGGCAATAGCTGCAGAAATGAATCCCTAAGAATGTGGATCCGAAATTTTGACTTGTGGGTACACATACGGTGACTTCAAGGTCACGGGCTCGTCCATCTATTGCCACTACCTATTGTTCCAACTGCTCGAACCGAGCTCTGTAAACGGTCACCTCATTATCCAATAAAGCGTTAGAAAAACTGTATCGTCCCTTGTAGTATAAAATTTAAAAGCATCATGCCCATATTTCAGTCAGTTAAGAAAAAAATAGTTAAGAGTTTCATATTCCACTTCAGCAACAACTGAACCTGTATCTGAGTAGCTTGTTCTCCTATAAACAGTGGTGCTCAAAATCTTCACAACAGGCAATATGTAGAGTTAGGCATAGTTGGAATCCTGAAAGTGAGCATCCAAGGTATGAACATTATCTACATATATAGCATATAGTCCAGAGATTTCTGAGAACTTGCATTGGCATTAGTTGCTGAACCACCATCCACATGATAATTTCAGTTAAAATAAGCACCGTTCAAAAAATTGGCCGATTCAATGATATATCGTCCGATTTATCACTACTCGGGGAGTGACCGATAAGATTATGCCATATCATCACCGTTTATCGGTTGAGCCGTTATCACTCTGCCAAGCGATTTATCGGGAATCTACAGATAAATGGAGCCTATTCCTAGCATTATGTGCGCAAGAACTATGTTTATTTGTGTTTTTTGGACCTTGGTATGTAATATGTATTGTTAATATTGTTTTTGTGTTGAATATATCACATTTTAGTGATGGGAACATGAGATTTGCAAAAAAAGGCCCGATTAATAGTCGATTGATAAAATTGATTAATTGGCTGATTTTTGATTAATCTCTAATCCCCAGCCGATCGAAACACTAAAGATAAGTGATATTCTCAACATTGAAAATAAGTGGAGATTCCAGCCGCAACAATAAAAATGCAAAACAATGACTCATGGAACAATATGAAATAATACTTACGGCAACATGAGATAAATACTGGAATTCACATAATGCCTGCCAGCTGACATAGCAATCAACCATGCATAGTATTTGCGGCTCCCCTGAAGCAAGGCATCATAGAAAATATTGAATCATCAAGGGCCAAGAATACGAATGGTAACCGCTATATGAGGCTTGTCTCTTTGCAAAACAGAAACACTGTACATCACTGAGCCCCTGCTCACAGAATGTTTTGCACAAATTAAGAAAAAATACAGTGGCAACAACGAATAAGATTAAAGGCGACATAAAACAAAGAACATGAAAATAGCGTTCCTCCGGAAAATTCGGTTCTGATCCCGAGCTCAGATGCTCTCGGAATCCTCGCCATCCTTTCTTCTCGTGATTGCTGCATTGTCCCGTATTTTTTGGTGTATCTCTTGCGTATCGTGGGAAAGACAAAAATAGGGCCACTGCATTTATTCCTGTTAGGCAACGTAACGCTTGTGCCGATCCGTCCAAACAGCAGACGGTCCCGCAAGTTTCCTGGGCCTAGCTGGTCCGTCATTGACGACGGCCACTGAACCCTCGCCCGGTCGTCCCTATCCCTGCAACGCTTCTTCAATCGTCCCTATCCCACCGAGCCCTAGAGGAGATGCAACGGAGAGGATTCTGGGAGCATCTAAGCCCCGGCACCAAAACGCCATGTCCCGTTCCTCCTCACTAGTAAAATAAAATAGCAACCTAAGAGTAGTTGTGTCTGAATCTGTAACTGCACAAGCCAGTGCATAGAACACAATTTATAACTTCAACATAATTGTAATCGTTAATTGCACTTGCTAATTTAGATGCAATAGTAGTTATAAAAATAATCAAATGTAGTTGTATCGACAAACAGAACGGCTCGTATTTGTTTCTATTGTACAAGGCCGTGGCAAGATATGGTGTACCCTTAAATCATCCAGATGCTAGATAAAAAAAGTAATCAATTCATCAATATTTATCCTCTTTCTTTCTTCAATGGTATTCGAGAAAAAAAATACCTACCCTTCCATTACAACTGAAGAATGAGACTGCAGGCAAAGTCATTTAACTGATGTTCCAATGGAAGATTAAAACATGCATCTCAACAAGCCGCCATCTTATACTGTAGCAACATCATTGAAGAATCCCAAATTTTTCAGTGAGATTGTGCATATACCATCAAGTGTATTACAAAAAAAATGACACAAGATTGTAAATATACATGACATAGGCAAGGATAATTTCCTGAATGACCTAACCCATTTCAGCATCTACACAGGAACATCATTGAGATGCTTGCTTTCCCAAACAGCTTCGAGAGAAGTATCAGTTGTAAAATGAAACCGAGCACCTCTATGAAGGCTTGTTCCCTAGCTGAAGCTTCCTATGATGTTCTGGCAAGAACTCCTCGTCGTACAAGCTGGCCTCAACATTCAAATGTCCTCGACTCCAGCACTCTGGCATTCAGCACAAAGAATTTGGCGAAGTTAACCTGTGACCAGCTGCCCAGATACGTTTCCAACACTACTATCCTGAGACGGATGTCAAGACATGCGAGAAGATCCCGGTGTTTACGACGCCATAAATTTTCTCGCCCAAATAAAAAATGCACTGACGAATTCTCCAAAAAGATATGAAAAATGCAATGACTTAACCCCTGTTAGTAAGTGGTCTGGCTCCGCATAGAGTTGGCATAAACTGCCCGTCTCCATGGAGCCAGATTCGGGAAGCAGATGCCTCCTTATGTATGAAAAAATAAAACGTCCGAAGTCCAGTTCCACGGATCAGGAAAACATGAAGTTTGTCGAATTTACAAGCCATTGCAAGCACTAAGTAAAAACTTACTACTATTTTGATTATGTGCAATAGCTGATCTAGCGACCCGGGCTCTAGACTCACCACTTTTGTCACAGCCCTAGATTCATGTTTGTAAATAGTGGCTTTGCATCCATGCATCATGTCTAATTTTATCTGAAACTTGAAATGGGGACTGATAAACCCTAGCAGCAAATGAAATTCAACTAGGGTCAAAATTAAATCTTTACAATGAACCCAAAATGCCCTTCATAAATGTTCATCATTTTTGAATTGGTCTAGAACCTCTACCAAAAATGGTGTACCCTTTTCTAGGACATTCTGGATTCTTGAATGAATCCATATTGTATTTGAATTGGGGCATTTAAATTCTATAAATATTTTAAATGCTCAAATTATTCTAAAATGATTTGAGGGCTGTTGGAAATAATTCAAAATGTGCCCACAAGTTATTTCAGAAATTTTGGAAATGAATTAGTATTTTTACTAATTCAAAACAGAGGAATAAAATAGAAAATTGAAACAAAATAAAGGAGAGAGAGAGAGAGAGAAACCCACCTGGGCCTCACCTGTGCTGGCCCAGCCCACCTGGCCTGGTGCCAGTCATCCCTAACCTCTGCAAGTAGGCAGAGGCGGGACAGCGCACGCGCACGCGAGGCGCCATGCCTCCTCCTGCTTGCCGCTGACCGCCTGGAGCTGGCTGGAGACGCCACGCACCCCCGCGGGCCCTCTCACTCCTCCCCCCGTGCTCATCCCCTCCCCTGTCCCTCTCGCGCGCACCCACCCGAGCGCTTTGGTATCAGTCAGTGGCTTGATGCAAGTCTCCAAACATTTTTTGAAGGTTGTGGTTAGGAGTTAATACTCGTGAACTAAGCAAATTTTCAGAAGCTCCTGGATCAGGTTTTTGTAGCTGCACGAAACATTACTATGTCAAACGTCCATCATGGAACCGCTCTCCAAAGCGGTCAATCCGGGAGGCGAACAATGCCAGACTTCGGCCAGCGTTGGAGTTGGGAAGCGTGGCTACATACAAGAAGCGACCCCCACCTGAAGACTGTATTTTTCAAAAAGAAGAATATGCCCCATCCTCTGCATTGATATATGCATGCAGCCACCCGATTAGGCTCACGATGTATGAAACCGCTGATTAGTCAAACATTTGATGGACAACCACGCCAAGAACATCGATGTGAAGAAGTGCCCACGGTCTAGTGAACTATGAGGTGAGTTTTTTTAGGTAACTATGAGGTGAGTTACTAGTTTAATTGTATCATGGAAACGCTCTCGTTGATTAGGTATTAAAACTAACTTTCTTCAACTTGTGCTCAAGCAAACACCAAAGCTTAAGAGGTCATTTCTCGCAAAAAAAAAAACTTAAGAGGTCATAATACAATGCTCACTAATTTTTAAAATCAGAACAAAAAGACGGGTGATGATATAATATTAATGCTTGGTTGATATATCCATATCGAGTAAGTCCATTTGTACCTGACAATGACTACATTTGATCACGCATGTACCCTACTAAAATATGGAGATTTCCGCTAAAATATTTTACATACCAAAACTTATGATGAAAAAAAGAGGATATCTTCTCTTTATCATATAAGACAGATATGGCAAGTACATTGTCTCTTTACAGTCAGGGTTGTACACACATGCAATGATACCCATAGAACATGTTACATACAAGATAATTTCCAGAATGTGTTTTACATTTCAACCTCATACTCGCCTTGGTCATCGTGAAACTGGGATAAATGAAAATTAACAGCAATTCCATTGGTCATGAAAACAATGATGCTAAATTCTAATAAAATTTTGATTTTATGTGCACTACATGTGATGCATGGAAGCTAATTTTAAGGCGTGTGCACCTTAAAGTCTATGCTCTGGCTCCACGTAGAGTTGGCATAAACTGCCCGTCTCTATGGAGCCAGATTCGGTAAGCAGATGCCTCCTTATGTATGAAAAAATAAAACGTCCAAGGTCCAGTTCCACGGATCAGGAAAACGTGAAGTTTGTCGAATTTACAAGCCATTGCAAGCACTAAGTAAAAACTTACTACTATTTTGATTATGTGCAATAGCTGATCTAGCGACCCTGGCTGTAGACTCACCACTTTGTCCCATCTGTCACCACCGATTTCCCTTGTATTTCCATTGATCGGTCACCACTTACCATTTTGATTATATATATCCTCACAGTATTTTTCACGTATGCTTGTTCCTCTGCAATTTACAACCCATGCATGGCAACAACTTTCGCAACATACAAGTTTGAAGCTGCTTTGACCCTTCCTGCCAGCTACAACGTCTCTTTTACGGAATGGTGGCACGACACGGCCCACAAGATTAGTAAGCACAAAAGCTCCGTTGCCACGTACTGTTACTAAACCATTTGGAAGGAAGGCAGCAGGCGGGTCTTTGTGAATCAATCTAGCACAGAGGTAGACCTCATAGCAATTTAATGCCAAACTACCAAAGCATATGTTACTGGTACACAACTTACTTCTGTTGGAAACTTGCCGACCCCCCCCCCCCCCCCCCCCCCCCCCCCCCCCCCCCCCCCACAAACCCATTGTAATCTAGAAAATCAATTGGAACGAGATGCCCATACATATGGACGTGTCTGGGGTGTTTTTGTGGAACAACATCTATTCTAGCATGAAAGTACCATGGGAGGCCAGCGAAATGTGACATGTATATATAAGAAGTTAACGTCGGTGAGCAAAGATGCTACTACAAAAATAATTAAGTTGAGCGATCATGGGTAGAGGGGAAATAAATCACTAGTTCAGTACGTGAGGTGAAAAGAAAAATGTCCTTATAAAAGTCGCTATAAATAACACCGAATTGTATTTTTTGGAACATTGATTATGTGTACATGTATGCACTGCAAATCGCCACATATACGCGCGCATTCACACAACGCCTATAGAATGTTGAAGTCGCAAAAATTGAAGATTGTCAAAGCCACAACAAATGCCTTGCCATCATGGCTGTGTGCATCCATTTTGGTTTGTTCTAGGGTGAGTTCCGACGTGTTGCAAACCACTAATTACTGCCTAACGGAGAGAATGATAATCAGCTGCCGTATGGAGAAAAGGATGATTACCATTACCTAGAGAAGAGACAGAAAACTAACAGCCACCAATAGATCATTGTAGATAAATTCATGTTTCGGTATCAGTTGTAGAAGGCATATATTTTGAACATGATTTTTGACATTGCCCGTCCAAATTTGCTTGCAATTACCAGCTCATCGCGAATGGCCCAAGAAGGATGACCAACTTAGATTGTAATATCTAGGCCAGTCTGGATCCACTCGACCCTATAACTTGAGGCGGATCAAGTAATCCTAACTAACATATGATATCTCCTTCTCCTTCCCTCACGGCATCACTACCTCCACCTATACAACGATGCGCCCTCTACCTCGACATATTTCTGTCTTTTATGAAGTCCCTTGCATGATGCTCCTCATATAGAGGTTGTCCCTCTTCTCCTCATGTGATGGTGACGGCCACCACAGCAGCATGGAGCGGAGGAGATGACGGCTGCCACTTCGAGAGGATAAACACACCACTTCTGCTCCAACCACTTTATCATAAATTAAAGAAACAATTTTTTACCCTAGCCATAAATTCCACACCATTAGTATTTTCTGCTCATACATGTGCAACCTTTCATAGCTTCATCAGCTCTCCTGCTGCTCAAACTATATATCCTCCTACTATCCAGTCTCATTGGACTATTGTGTTGCTCAAACTATATATCCTCCTACTATCCAGTCTCATTGGACTATTGTGTTCTCAGTGATGCATCTCCATCTGAATTCTCCAGATGTGTGGAAAAAAGATATCCAGACTAGTGTACAGTGATTCCAGGGTACAGTTGCATTACTTGATTAGTTCCACCGTATTTAGGTAAGCATGGAAGGCATCAGGGAACTTGTCAACACCTTACACAAGGCTCGTATCAGTCTCTTTTATCCTGATGGTGATAAAGATGTTGCCATTGTCTTCGTAGAGTCCTCTTAAAAAACATTTTTGGAAGGTTGTGGTTAGGAGTTAATACACGTGAACTAAGCAAATATTCAGAAGCTCACGGATCAGGTTTTTGTAGCTGCACGAAACATTACTATGACAAACGTCCATCATGGAACCACTCTCCAAAGCGGTCAATCCGGGAGGCGAACAATGCCAGACTTCGGCCAGCGTTGGGGTTGGGGGGTGTGGCTACATACAAGAAGCGACCCCCACCTGAAGACTGTATTTTTCAAAAAGAAGAATATGCCCCATCCTCTGCATTGATATATGCATGCAACCACCCAAAGACTAGGCTCACGATGTATGAAACCGCTGATTAGTCAAACATTTGATGGACAACCACGCCGAGAACATTGATGTGAAGAAGTGCCCACGGTCTACTGAACTATGAGGTGAGTTTTTTTAGGTAACTATGAGTTGAGTTACTAGTTTAATTGTATCATGGAAACGCTCTCGTTGATTAGGTATTAAAACTAACTTTCTTCAACTTGTGCTCAAGCAAACACCAAAGCTTAAGAGGTCATTTCTCGCAAAAAAAATAACCTAAGAGGTCATAATACAATGCTCACTAATTTCTAAAATTAGAACAAAAAGACGAGTGATGATATAATATTAATGCTTGGTTGATATATCCATATCGAGTAAGTCCATTTGTACCTGACAATGACTACATTTGATCACGCATGTACCCTACTAAAATATGGAGATTTCCGCTAAATGTTTTACATAACAAAACTTATGATGAAAAAAGAGAGGATATCTTCTCTTTATCATATAAGACAGATATGGCAAGTACATTGTCTCTTTACAGTCAGGGTTGTACACACATGCAATGATACCCATAGCACATGTTGCATACAAGATGATTTCCAGAATGTGTTTTACATTTCAACCACGGCATACTCGCCTTGGTCATCCTGAAACTGGGATGAAATGAAAATTAACAGCAATTCCATTGGTCATGAAAACAATGATGCTAAATTCTAATAAACTTTTGATTTTATGTGCACTACATGTGATGCATGGAAGCTAATTTTAAGGTGTGTGCACCTTAAAGTCTATGCTCTGGCTCCGCGTAGAGTTGGCATAAACTGCCCGTCTCTATGGAGCCAGATTCGGGAAGCAGATGCCTCCTTATGTATGAAAAAATAAAACGTCCGAAGTCCAGTTCCATGGATCAGGAAAACGTGAAGTTTGTCGAATTTACAAGCCATTGCAAGCACTAAGTAAAAACTTACTACTATTTTGATTATGTGCAATAGCTGATCTAGCGACCCTGGCTGTAGACTCACCACTTTGTCCCATCTGTCGCCACCAATTTCCCTTGTATTTCCATTGATCGGTCACCACTTACCATTTTGATTATATATATCCTCACAGTATTTTTCACGTATGCTTGTTCCTCTGCAATTTACAACCCATGCATGGCAACAACTTTCGCAACATACAAGTTTGAAGCTGCTCTGACCCTTCCTGCCAGCTACAACGTCTCTTTTACGGAATGGTGGCACGACATGGCCCGCAAGATCAGTAAGCACAAAAGCTCCGTTGCCACGTACGGTTACTAAACCCTTTGGAAGGAAGGCAGTGGGCGGGTCTTTGTGAATCAATCTAGAATAGAGGTAGACCTCATAGCAATTTAATGCCAAACTACCAAAGCATATGTTACTGGTACACAACTTACTTCTGTTGGAAACTTGCCGACACCCCACAATCCCATTGTAATCTAGAAAAATCATTTGGAACGAGATGCCCATACATATGGATTTTGCCGGGGTGTTGCTGTGGAACAACATCTATTCTAGCATGAAAGTACCATGGGAGGCCGGCGAAATGTGACATGTATATATAAGAAGTTAACGTCGGTGAGCAAAGATGCTACTACAAAAATAATTAAGTTGAGCGATCATGGGTAGAGGGACATAAATCACTAGTTCAGTACGTGAGGTGAAAAGAAAAATGTCCTTATAAAAGTGGCTATAAATAACACCGAATTGTATTTTTTGGAACATTGATTATGTGTACATGTATGCACTGCAAATCGCCACATATACGCGCGCATTCACACAACGCCTATAGAATGTTGAAGTCGCGAAATTTGAAGATTGTCAAAGCCACAACAAATGCCTTACCATCATGGCTGTGTGCATCCATTTTGGTTTGTTCTAGGGTGAGTTCCGACGTGTTGCACACCACTAATTACTGCCTAATGGAGAGAATGACAATCAGCTGTCGTATGGAGAAAAGGACGATTACCATTACCTAGAGAAGAGACAGAAAACTAGCAGCCATCAATTGATCATTGTAGACAAATTCATATTTCGGTATCAGTTGTAGAAGGCATATATTTTGAACATGATTTTTGGCATTGCCCGTCCAAATTTGCTGGCAACTACCAGCTCATCGCGAATGGCCCAAGAAGGATGACCAACTTAGATTGTAATATCTAGGCCGGTCTAGATCCACTCGACCCTATAACTTCGGGCGGATCAAGTAATCCTAACTAACATATGATATCTCCTTCTCCTTCCCTCACGGCATCACTACCTCCACCTATACAGCGATGCGCCCTCTACCTCGACATATTTCTTTCTTTTATGAAGTCCCTTGCATGATGCTCCTCATATAGAGGTTGTCCCTCTTCTCCTCTTGTGATGGTGACGGCCACCACCGCAGCATGGAGCGGAGGAGATGACCGCTGCCACTTCGAGAGGATAAAGACACCAGTTCTGCTCCAACCACTTTATCATAAATTAAAGAAACATTCTTTTACCCTAGCCATAAATTCCACACCATTAGTATTTTCTACTCATACATGTGCAACCTTTCATAGCTTCATCAGCTCTCCTGCTGCTCGAACTATATATCCTCCTACTATCCAGTCTCATTGGACTATTGTGTTCTCAGTGATGCATCTCCATCTGAATTCTCCAGATGTGTGGAAAAAAATATCCAGACTAGTGTACACTGGTTCCAGGGTACAGTTGCATTACTTGATTAGTTCCACCGTATTTAGGTAAGCATGGAAGGCATCGGGGAACTTGTCAACACCATACACAAGGCTCGTATCAGTCTCTTTTATCCCGATGGTGAGAAAGATGTTGCCTTTGTCTTCGTAGAGTCCTCTTAAAAACCTTTTTTGGAAGGTTGTGGTTAGGAGTTAATACTCGTGAACTAAGAAAATATTCAGAAGCTCCCGGATCAGGTTTTTGTAGCTGCACGAAACATTACTATGACAAACGTCCATCATGGAACCGCTCTCCAAAGCGGTCAATCCGGGAGGCGAACAATGCCAGACTTCGGCCAGCGTTGGGGTTGGGAGGCATGGCTACATACAAGAAGTGACCCCCACCTGAAGACTGTATTTTTCAAAAAGCAGAATATGCCCCATCCTCTGCATTGATATATGCATGCAACCACCCAAAGACTAGGCTCACGATGTATGAAACCACTGATTAGTCAAACATTTGATGGTGAACCACGCCGAGAACATCGATGTGAAGAAGTGCCCATGGTCTAGTGAACTATGAGGTAAGTTTTTTTAGGTAACTATGAGGTGAGTTACTAGCTTAACTGTATCATGGAAACGCTCTCGTTGATTAGGTATTAAAACTAACTTTCTTCAACTTGTGCTCAAGCCAACACCAAAGCTTAAGAGGTCATTTCTCGCAAAAAAAACTTAAGAGGTCATAATACAATGCTCACTAATTTTTAAAATCAGAACAAAAAGACGAGTGATGATATAATATTAATGCTTGGTTGATATATCCATATCGAGTAAGTCCATTTGTACCTGGCAATGACTACATTTGATCATGCATGTACCCTACTAAAATATGGAGATTTCCGCTAAAATGTTTTACGTACCAAAACTTATGATGAAAAAAAGAGGATATCTTCTCTTTATCATATAAGACATATATGGCAAGTACATTGTCTCTTTACAGTCAGGGTTGTACACACATGCAATGATACCCATAGCACATGTTGCATACAAGATAATTTCCAAAATGTGTTTTACATTTCAACCTCGGCATACTCGCCTTGGTCATCCTGAAACTGGGATGAAATGAAAATTAACAGCAATTCCATTGGTCATGAAAAAAATGATGCTAAATTCTAATAAAATTTTGATTTTATGTGCACTACATGTGATGCATGGAAGCTAATTTTAAGGTGTGTGCACCTTAAAGTCTATGCTCTGGCTCCGCGTAGAGTTGGCATAAAGTGCCCGTCTCTATGGAGCCAGATTCGGGAAGCAGATGCCTCCTTATGTATGAAAAAATAAAACGTCCAAAGTCCAGTTCCACGGATCAGGAAAACATGAAGTTTGTCGAATTTACAAGCCATTCCAAGCACTAAGTAAAAACTTACTACTATTTTGATTATGTGCAATAGCTGATCTGCGACCCTGGCTCTAGAGTCACCACTTTGTCCCATCTGTCGCCACCAATTTCCCTTGTATTTCCATTGATCGGTCACCACTTACCATTTTGATTATATATATCCTCACAGTATTTTTCACGTATGCTTGTTCCTCTGCAATTTACAACCCATGCATGGCAACAACTTTCGCGACATACAAGTTTGAAGCTGCTCTGACCCTTCCTGCCAGCTACAACGTCTCTTTTACAGAATGGTGGCACAACACGGCCCGCAAGATCAGTAAGCACAAAAGCTCTGTTGCCACGTACTGTTACTAAACCCTTTGGAAGGAAGGAAGCTGGCGGGTCTTTGTGAATCAATCTAGAACAGAGGTAGACCTCATAGCAATTTAATGCCAAACTACCAAAGCATATGTTACTGGTACACAACTTACTTCTGTTGGAAACTTGCCGACACCTCCCAATCCCATTGTAATCTAGAAAAATCAATTGGAACGAATGCCCATACATATGGACGTGTCTGGGGTGTTGTTGTGGAACAACATCTATTCTAGCATGAAAGTACCATGGGAGGCCGGCGAAATGTGACATGTATATATAAGAAGTTAACGTGGGTGAGCAAAGATGCTACTACAAAAATAATTAAGTTGAGCGATCATGGGTAGAGGGGACATAAATCACTAGTTCAGTACCTGAGGTGAAAAGAAAAATGTCCGTATAAAAGTGGCTATAAATAACACCGAATTGTATTTTTTGGAACATTGATTATGTGTACATGTATGCACTGCAAATCGCCACATATACACGCGCATTCACACAACGCCTATAGAATGTTGAAGTCGCGAAATTTGAAGATTGTCAAAGCCACAACAAATGCCTTGCCATCATGGCTGTGTGCATCCATTTTGGTTTGTTCTAGGATCTTCTCTTTATCATATAAGACAGATATGGCAAGTACATTGTCTCTTTATAGTCAGGGTTGTACACACATGCAATGATACCCATAGGACATGTTGCATACAAGATAATTTCCAGAATGTGTTTTACATTTCAACCTCGGCATACTCGCCTTGGTCATCCTGAAACTGGGATGAAATGAAAATTAACAGCAATTCCATTGGTCATGAAAACAATGATGCTAAATTCTAATAAAATTTTGATTTTATGTGCACTACATGTGATGCATGGAAGCTAATTTTAAGGCGTGTGCACCTTAAAGTCTATGCTGAACCACTCAAACTCATTGAACGCACCAAGTCGAAGCAAGTGGCTCTTCCCAACCTTTGACTAGACTATTCAGATATTCCATGGTTTCAAAAGACACATCTACACAATGGTATCAAGTGTGCCTTTATCCACTCGAATTCATTGACTCGTTATCCTGGACATCAATTTCAATCAAATTCGAATGGAGAACATAGCAGAATTCTCCTTGATTGTGTTCAATATGACCCTATGATTTAATTTTGGCACTATGTCCTATATGTCTAGACTCAAATGGTATGGTCATATCCTTTATCCAAAGAATTGAACTTATTGCATGATCTTACTTGAGAATTGCAAGTTACAAACTTCACGTTGGAGTCAAACAGTTTTACATGCTTAGGACAAAACTGCATAATATTATTCATCTCTATCTTTGGCACGTGGAAATCTACCAAGTTTTTCCCATCTGTCGGAATCAGTTACATACTGATATCACCACCCCGATGTACATCGTTGGACCCTCAGAAGATATTTGGTACCTATGTGAGGAATAACTGTAACCATCAATACATCAAGCTCCTCACATAGGAAATTTTTCAGGGCCAGTATGCTGATTCAATGAGGAACATTTTCAGACATTGGGGGGGGGGGGGGATTTTAAGTACCATAAATAATGTTGTCCAACACATTTCTGCCTCAAATACACGTACTCAAAGATGAATCCCATATTTAGTATATTTGCAACACATTGCAAATAATCTGCCAAATTCATTTTCTGGCTATAAAGGTGTCACACAATTCTATAATCCTGCAAAAATATGCCCGAAGGAGTGGAGGTACCAACAAAAATCACTCAACTCCTTTTTCAAAGTATAGAAGTACGACAATAGTACATCAAGATTCAGCTGCCCGCAAGCCAGGAGGTCCAGGCCGCTGAATTAGTAAATGCATCATCTCTCTCACAACCAACTCATTCACACCGGAAAATCATTGATAGTCCTATGGGTAACAATATTTCATCTATACATGCATCATCTCTCTCACAACCGGTTCCTCTCTGTTGCTTTCTTTCACCTTTTTGGACGAGGCACCGGGCTCCTCTGCAAGAGGTTGTTCGGCCCTGCAAGCACTAGCTTTTCCACCCCCTCCTCCACATCAGCAATTTTTTCTATCGGGCAGCAGTTCAAGTTGGAGCTTTGGCCATGCCCTAAATGTTTCATGAGACCAACCGCAGACCTTACTTTCTATTGGTGAAGGCATTACTAATGTCAATACCATTGTGGGTCCGTAGGGGCTATATTTTATTGTGCATATTACAATGATTGAATCCCCTCTCATACCACTTTCAGATTCACATGCCTTCATAAAAGATTGGATCTGCATTCATCTTGACATCTTCTCTCTTCCTCTTGACATCTCATCTTCTTTGCTCAAACTAACATCTAGCTAGAGATGAGATGAAGGATCCCAAATTCTTCTTGCTCTATCATACGTCTCACTTGTTCAGTGTGAATCCGTGTCGTTATATGGTAGTATATACTATCCACTAGCTCAACTAGTAGTGCTGGCATGGGCATATATAATATCCTCTCCTCTGCTCAACTAAACTTATAGCTAGAGAGAAGAATCTTGGATCTTTATTGTACTACCATAAGTAAAATGTAATGGGCTAGACACACACAACCACCCCTCCTTGACTATTCAACGGCTCTAATGGAATGAGATGATCGATCTAGTTTTCCTCTCAGCTCTTATACTAAAAAACACAACAGATTTGGGAATGAGAGGCCCCGGGAATACTAGAGGGAGCTGCAGGATACAACTTGGAGAATATCATGCTTTGGTTTTAGTCTGTTTTGTCTATGTTTTTTATGCACTTAGTCTTAGGGTTTGCTATACTGAATGTATAGCAGCTGGGGTAGAAGCAGAACATTACACAATTCTAGGACAAAACAGGGTTTCGTGCCAAATTCTTGACCATATTTACAAGTTCTTGAAAACATAAAATATGTCATTCTGTGAATACAGAACCTGATTACTTTCACTTCGAAACAAGCACGGGTGGTCGTGAATTAATTAGTTTCCTCATCGGCACGAGGAACATAGCTTCATTTCCACATCATACAATAACTTCTTTACTAATAAATGTCTCGTTCAAGGCACCCATACCCAGATGTCCTAATTTTTAAGAAAATAGCCCTATGTAAAGAAAATAGTGCCAGCATGGAGGGTTTTGCTGGGCCATGGCTCCATGGTATTAGTTGATTGTTCTTAAATAGCATACTCTGTTAGCCAATAGGAGTTAATCTTCGCCAACAAAAAATGGTTAATGACACTTGGGAGATAGATTAATCTAGTTGCGCAGGAGATTGCAACTTTTGAAATAACCAATCACGGTTAATAGTATGGCTGATCAAACACTTGAAACAGCTTACAAGTTTCATTTTCTATGCACAGGGAGCAATACTCTGGGATGAACTGATTACAAAGTTATTGCACTAGGATCTACTATTTGGCAGCTCCGGCGATGTTAGTTGAGTCCATGTGGGATACCCAGGACAGAGTGACACTCTTTGAACATGTATTAGCTAGTTGCACGATGGTAGTGAACGACCCGAAGGGATGCTGAACTTTGATGTGTTTCAATTGTTAAAGAAAAGTGAATTCATGCATATTCCGTCAAGCGAAAATCAATCATTAGGTGATAGTAATGCTCCAAGAGGCATGGCACTGAGGTCATCATTCCACTTGCTAATCGTTTCTAAAAAGAGGTTGCTGAATGGACAAGACACACAAATTTTCTTTACGTTTTGGTGGTGCGGCCTGCAAAACTTCATCTCCAGCAGCTACCAAATAAATCTCTCCCTATAAATGTCTATGGGTCTCCTGATTAATTTACGGAAATGATAAATCTTGAACGTTAAGATTTTAAGCATGGCAATCCGAACATTTTTCATGACAACTTTAGTTCACGCGAGGTAGGCAAACATGGCAATTTTCTTACAAAAAAATGGACTGGGACAAAGTTTCCATGTTCTAACAACTAAAGTTGCCGCCTCGTGTCAACTAAAGTGGCCATGAAAAAACATTCAGGATGACATGCTTAAAATCCGAACGTTCGGCATTTATCGGGTTCCACAGGTGGTGTGTTGTAGCAGATTCCAATACAACTTCCTTTTTTATACTCATCCTGTAAAATGGGCCATGCCTGTCAATGGGTCTCTCTCTCTCCCAGTATGGAGGCAACGCGACGTGGAAGTGGGTGGAGTAGCCGTGGTCACGGTGCGACAGTAGCCGGCGGCGGTGCTTGTGGCAACGACGGTGGCGGCTCGGCAACCCCTGCTACGTGTGTGCCTGATCGCAGGGGAGTGGTGCGGGGGCAAGCAGCGGCAGCGGTCGGTTGGCCAGCGACGGCACATGGAGGTCTGGCTCCGCCCATGAAGGCAAAGGTGGCGCAACAGCAGGCAGTGAACTTTCAGGAAGTTGGTTCCCACCAACGTCAATTGATGGATAGGGAGAGTTGCAATTCTCCCTCTGTTTAAGGAGAAATGGGGTGTTTATTTGGAGAGACCGGAAAAAATTGGGTTTAGGAAAACTAGTGGAGCACGGTTTTTTGCCTCAACTCTCCCTATAGACTCTTACTGGTGAAGGCATCACTAATTTTAGTACCATTGTGGGTCCATAGCAGTTATCTTTCATTGTGCATGTTACATTGACTGGA